>NC_081290.1:17721666-18024696 GCF_030435805.1 Mustela lutreola
ATATTCATAACAAACACACTAACCTACCTAAAGAATAGCACCAATGATGACATCTTTTCTAATGTGTTGATAAATGCACAATATACAAGTGGTTTCCTTCTCATACTGATCTCCATATAATTTAGTCTCACTATATATTCAAATGTGTTAGCAAAATCTAGATTAGAACAGTTCTCTCTCTCCCATTCCGGACAAAATTATTGGATTAGCGGAAAGTGATCAGCATGTGCAGCAAACCCAATTGGGTATGTTTTCTAAAGAGAATTGCTAGTTGTGTAAAAATAGCATTTAATCTTAAATACTCTGTGATTAAATTTAAGCTCAGTGGACTATAAACTTGAGATCTAAAATTTCCTCCAAGCCCAAAAATTAGCAGTAACTGGCTGCAAGATTTTCAGTAGGTAGAGTATACTTTGGTTATATTGGAATTTTTTTTTCTAATTTCTCATATAGCTGTTTAAAATAAAACATATTTTTTATGACAAGGCTATTCATTAATGATGAGGTTTGGGAGGTATGAGGGACTTTAGGGATAAAATTCTACATTGTGTAAATGAATAAACTAAGACCTCTAGATAGTAAACCATTATTCTATATGTACAGCTAATTCATGGCACATAAAAGACTGCAGAACTAGAAAAGTGCTTATTCCACTAAGCACTGTCTTCATGCCAAGAAAAACAGGAATATATATGTTCCTGGACCCTAGCAGGATGATTGGAGAGGATTCTCTAACAAATGTCCTTAGGGATTGAACTGCCAAGGTAGAAAAAAGAAGAACAGACACATTTATTACAGGGCAAATTGAAGGTGGGGGTCTGTTTTAAATAACTATAATCAGGGGTGCCTGGGTGGCTCAGTAGGTTAAAGCCTCTGCCTTCATCTCATTTCATGATCCTAGGGTCCTGGGATTGAGCCTGGGATTGGGCTCTCTGCTCAGCAGGGAGCCTGCTTTCCTTCCTCTCTCTGCCTACTTGTGATCTCTGTCTGTCAAATGAATAAATAAAATCCTTAACAAATAAGTGAATAATAAATAACTATAATCATGGCTAATATTAAGTATTCCTTATGTGTGAGGTGCTCTTTTAAGTATTTCACAAATATTGTCAGTTAACATAAACGATTTTCAGATAAAGTAACTAATTATAGTGACTCTAAATAACTTGCCCCAAAGTAGCCCTGATTTGAGTCTAATTCCAGAATTCACACATTTAACCACTGTGCTCTAATGCCTCTTTGAGTAGGTTACAACCTTTTCCAGAACAGAGGCTTGATGGTTTATGATGTTCCTAACCTTGCATGTGATAGCCACATAGAAGACATTAATTTTGTTTCCATTGAAAAACAATGGTTGGGAAAACCAAAGCCTAAGCCAGCAGTTTGATATATTTTCAGTCCTCAAAGGAGCAGCACCACACAGTCCTTTGACCCCAGAGTGACAAGTAAAATCTTAGCATTGTGATTTCCAAGATTTATTTTGATCCACTGATTTGTCCAAATTAAAGTAAATCAAACAAATACCCTTGCCTCCTCTACCCTAGGCCAAACCCAGGTTCTGGGATCTATTACTCTGATAGCAATAAAAGACAGTATTTCTTATTATCTACTTAAACAAAATTTTCCTAAACTGCCAACTCTATACCTGATTTTTCATTAGACCCTACCGCGGCTCCTCTTTCTTGGCTTAAAGAGGGAAAGCTAAATTCAAAGAATGTAACATTACAAATCAGAAATTTCCTCAGACATACAAGGAAATACCAAGTAGGTAATTTTTTTTTTCTTGGAAGAGAAAACTTTTAACCTATTTCCCCCTTTTACCTCTACCCTCTTAAATCTCAGGCCCATTATGTATATTAATGATTCATTTTTGCCTGTTTAGCCTCAAGGATACTTGAGATGAGAGAAAAGGGGGAAATACTTTAATTGCTTTTTCACATCCCAGGTCTTAAAGTAATCTATTACTAAATAAAATAACAAGTTTGCTAAATTAAAGAGGACACAGACCATATTAAAATATAAGAATAGAAAAAAAGTCTAAATTGTACCTTTCCCAAATTATGAAAACATTTGGCAGACTGTAAGAGCACTGTTATCAATTTTTTCCATTTATGGCTATTGGATAAAAATCATTCTATAAAATATATTCAGATAAACTATAATAGGTTAAATTAAAATGTTTATGTTAAGTTAGTGGTATTTGCATAATATTTTATTTATCAAAATCATTTTGATGCCTAGGAAACAGCAGCAAGAAAAATAACTTTTCAGGCTAACCACTGCTTATTTATATCTATAAACTTTTTCTTAAATCAAAAATCATTGCTTAACATCCAGAAAGCATAAAGTTATCTCATCTGTATGTTCAACTAAACTTAAAATAAGAAATGCTAAGAAAAACTATACTGAGATGGCATTTCTCAACTCCTAGGCAAAAATCCAAAAGCTTGATAATCTCGTCCATTGGCAAAGCTATCAGGAAATAAGCATACTAAAACATTGCTGGTGGGAAAGCAAAATGGAACAATATTAATGGCAGAGAATTTGCCAATGTCTAGCAAAATCTCATATGCAATTCCCTTTGACCCTACAAACTCATGTCTAGGTACCTATTTAAAATACAGACTGACAAAAATACCAAGTATCCACAAAATTATCCATTACAGCACTATCAAAACAGTAAAGAGCACAGACCACTCAAAAGTCTACCTATAACAGATATGTTGAATAAAATATGGCAGTGTTACTCAAAGTATAATTCGTATTCTGAAATCAGCAAAATCCAGAATGCAGGTAATTTTATAGGACAAACATTCTGGCCTCTTTAGAGGGAAAAAAAAAAAAAAAACTACAGAAAAAATTTAAAATGGAGATAGAATCTTGCTCGAAGGACTCGAGAAACAGTGACCATTCCTCTATGTGTACGGAACTTATTTTGATCCTGATTTAAGCAAATTGTGTTTTCTGAAACAATGAGGAAATGTGAATGCGGATACATCTGGCTAGTTGATCATATACACAATGGTATATCACTCAGCCATCAGAAAGGATGACTATCCTCCATTTGTATCAATGTGGATGGAACTGGAAGGGATTACGCTAAGTGAAATAAGTCAAGCAGAGGTAGACAACTATCCTATGGTTTCACTTAGAACATAAGGAATAGTGTGAAGGACCACAGGGAAGGGAGAGAAAACAGAGAGGAAGACAAACTATGAGGGACTCTGGACTTGGGAAACAAACTGAAGGTCACAGAAGGGAGAGGGCTGGGGGCAAGGTAACCAGTGAAGGGTATTAAAGAGGGCACATGTTGTGATAAGCATGGAGTGTTAGATGCAACTAATGAATCACTGAACACTAAAAAAAAAAAAATACATATACATATATATACATATGTATATATATAGTCAGTGGTTTATGTGTGATACTTGATTTGTTAGGATTTTAAAAGAGATCTTATATTTTAAAGGTCAAAATAAATTATTCACAGATAAGCTAATGTAATGTCTGTGATTTGCTATAAAATAATCATATGAGAGACATTAGATGGGGCTAGAGATAAAACAATTGAATGTGTCCTGCTATTATTATATATTATCTTTAATATTACATGTGTTTCAAAGTTTTGTATAAAAATATTTTTGTCTTATCTCTATGTACACAACTATAAAAAGTTTCTCTCATATACTTTTATTGTTCTATTTAAGGAGTATGCATATATTTCAAAGAGTTGGTAAGTTTTTTGGTTATTATTTTTTAGTTTAGCATCAAAAGTCCCATTCCCATGAAATAATTCAAAAATATTCTATGAGTAATAAACAGCACTGAGTGTTCAATCTTTATCATCAAACATTTATGATGAAAGAAATTGTGTGATAGAATAGGAGCCATAAAGAACCAAATGGAAATTGAGAATATTCAGGAAACTAAGAAATATTAAAAAAAAGACTTTGTTTTATATTCTTTCATGTAAGGCATATGAGAATATTAAAATAACTAGAGTAGATTAAATAGCAATAAGCAAGACTTGTGGCTTGCCACTAACTTTAAGTTCTCATAAGCTCAAACACAGTCAGTAATCAAAATGTATAGAATTTAGTTGTATGTTTATGTTGTTCTTAGACTGCGGGCTGGTATAGATTGTTTGTGACTCACATTAATAATTATTTTGCTATAGAGAACCATGAAATACAGCTAGATCACTAATGTGTAAACAGATTCTTCTAAGAAAGTAATTATGTAGTCCTTGGTAAAAGCTGAGGAAACCAAAATAAAGGGTACAAGCAAGCATATCTCTACAGTACACAATAGTGATGGGCCATAAAAAGGTAGGTATTTATCTTTAGAGAGACATAGAAATGCCAGTTACCTTAGATATTGCACTATCACTTCTAACAAAGAAGTCTTTTTGTGGCTATTTAATAAAAAATTAATTTAAAGTTGAATAAAATTTAAAATTAATTTTTTTGGTTGTACTAGCCCCATTCCAGGAGCTCAGTAGACTCATAAAGGTATAGATGTGAGGCATCCATTCTGGATGGTACAGATATAAAATATTTCCCTCACTGTAGAGAAGGTTCTATTACACACATACTCTATAGCGTGTGTCTCTACTACACATTGTAGGGAAGGTTCTATTATACAACACTCTCGAGAAAAAGTTCTACTACACTTACTTTGTTAGTGAGTTCCTAAAGCAATATAGGACTTATTAACTGTTTTCATTCTTGAATCTAGCCTAACAGCTGAATGGTTCTATTTACTCCATTTCATTGTTAAGAACTTGGTCAGCCTGATTATAACTCAGAGAATAACAGCCATTTAGGTGAGGAGTGTACTTTCCCCTTTTACTTTTTAACAAGTATACAGCATTTTGTTAGTTACTGTAACATTTTATACATTCTGCTTCCACATATGTGTGTGAATGTGCATTTAACAGATACACATATTTATTACAACCCAAAGATGATGAAGTCCTTGAATCTCCTTTACTGCTCTAATCATCTCCATCTCAGCTCATGAATTTGCTCATTCTAAAAATCAATGGAATTCTCTTTAATGGCTCTCTTTCTCTTACAGATTTCCCTTGGCAAATATTGTTAACCCTATCTCTAAAACATATCCTGAATTGCACCATCTTTCAACAAAAATCACACCCAAGACAAAATAATCTTGTTTTTTTTTAATTTATTTTAAATGAGTTAATATTTATAGATGGTAAAGTACACAAAGCTTAAATTTACAACATGATTAATTTCTACATATGTAAATATTGTATGAAATCTACATAGATATAAATTCTACATAAAATACAAATCTATATAAATTCTGTATGATATAGATACCATTCAAATCAAGATAAGGAACAGTCCTAGAACCTCAGCAGCTTCCTCATGCCACACCCAGTTAGCAGTCTGCCTCCAAATGTAATGCCTATTCTATGATTACAGATAACATATTGTTTGTTCTTAATATTACTGGAATCATACAAATGGTTATTTTTAATTAGCTCTTTTCATTCAACACTATGTCTATGAGATTCATCATATTATGTGTAATTTTATTTCACATTTTACAAAATGAATTCAAAGTGTAACCAGAGTATAAGATGGAAAAGAAAGAAAGGAAAGAAAGAAAGAAAGAAAGAAAGAAAGAAAGAAAGAAAGAAAGAAAGACAGACAGACAATTATATTCTAAAATTCCATTTTGGAAACATACAATATATTCTGGCGGTTGAGGGATTGTTAGGCTGTTTCCAGTTTGGAAGTTCTTATGAATAAAGATGCTATTAGCATTCTTGAACATGTCTTTTCATGTTAAATACATACATTTCTCTTGGGTTAGCAATTAGGAGTGAAATGGCTTGGTCATATGACATGCATATATTTAGCTTGAGTAAATACTGCCAAGTTTTCCAAAGCAGTGATGCCAACTTACTCTCATCATCAGTGTAATGACATGTCTATATGAAACTGCCCCAATATCCTACCTGAATTACCTATAATAGTCTCCTAACTGATCTCCCTTCACAACACTTGGCTTTCTAGTCTCCATTTGCCACACAACAATCGGAAAATAACAGCTTATCGGAGGAATTAACATTTGAATAGAGATACAAATGAAAAGTAAATCATGTGGCTATAGGTAGAAGGAAGAACAGATGTGAGTAAACTGATGCCATCTTATGACACATACAGGAGGCCTTTGTGGTTGGTAGGAAGTGGATAAGACAGGAAGACTGTGGGAGATGCAGTCAGGAGGGGTAGTCCAGTACCCCTGGGGTCCAGATCATGTAGGTCATATTGAGAAATATAGATTTTTTTTAATGTGATGAAAAGTTATTGGAGAATTTTGAGCATGGGAGTTACTTAAATCAGTTGCATTGTTTTTAATCCCCAAACTCACACTTTAAAAAAAAAAAGAATTCACGTTATGTATGCTAGGGTTTTCTCACCCATGCAAGTTAAAGAAACTAATATTTTTAACATTTTTTGTGAATCATGTGTCCTTTAAAAATTGAAGAGATTTTTAAAAAAGGTCCTGGGTATGGAAAATCTCTGAATAGATAACTGGAAAAGATTAACTTGTACATTTTCCCACATATCAAGATGGTCAATGACTACAGCAATGGCTACTCAATGTCAGTATAGATTATTAAAGTTAAAAATTTTCCTAAAAAAAACTGTGCCATGGTGGGTTTTAGAAACAACTATCATCGTGTGGATTACAAGTAATTACTTACTCTTATTTTCATTTTGCAACTGCCACAGATCCAGTCTGCTATTCTCCAAATAGAATGTATTTACCCTTTAAGTCCCCATCTGTGCTCTTAGCCAAAAGTTCTTAAACCTTTCTAGTATCCAGAGTCAACTAAGAAAGTCTTAAAAATAATCTATGGAGTGAAAAACTTTGTCTCAAAGTTCACATGGGAAGAAAAAAATGCAAATATAGCCAAGAAAACACACACAAAAAAAGAACTAGAAGAGATGACTAGCCTTACCAGAAATTAAAGGACACTATAAGACCTCTATAATTAAAACTTGATGGTACTGGAGTAAAATGAAAAATAGACTAGAGAAATTGAATAAAAGGCACAGAAATAGACTCATGTGCATATGAAAATCTGATTATGGTAAAGGTGACATCTTAAATTACTGGGGCAAGATAATGATGATGGTGATTATGATGATGTCTAGTTCCCCTTCCATATCTGAAAAACCTTACTCTCTGGGGGCAGAAACCTACAATCTTTAAAGGTCCTGAACTACAAGCCTGATGCAGCCATCCTGACACACATCCTGTGTTGGTTTCCTATTGTAATGACAACAAATTACTATGAACTTTGTGGCTTAAAACAACAAAAATGTATGATCGTACAGTGGTGATGGTTAAGAATCTGAAATGGGTCATGAGAAGCAAATCAAAGGTGGTTTTCTTTCCAGAGGTTTTAGGGGAGAACACAGTCCGTGTTTTTTCCAGCTTCTAGAAATGGCCCACATTCTTTAGCTGTTGCCCAAATCTCCCAGACCCCTAATTCTATCCTTACAGTTTCTTCTTTAATTCTGACCCTGATGCCTCCCTCTTATAGGACATTAATGACGACATTAGGGCCACCTGGATAATCTCTCCATCTCAAGAAACTTAACTTAATCATACCTGCATGACTTTGAACCATTTAAGGAAAAACAGTCACAGGTTTCAGGCATTAGGATATGACATCTGGTGGGTATAACATCTGTTGTGATATGTTGTTTTGGTTGAAGTGTATGGAATAAATCTGGCCTCACACAAATATGGAGTTGGAAAAGGTAGACCCCCAGACCTCCTAGGACCACACTTGGAAATTCACTGGTGTGGAGAGAATTCAAAGAAATGAAGATTAAAAATTAAAGAACTGATTTTGGGACACCTGAGAGGCTCTGTCTGTTAAGTGTCTGCCTTTAGTTCAGGTCATAATTCCAGGGTCCTGAAATCGAGTCCCGCATTGGGATCCCTGCTCAACGGGGTTAGTCTGCTTTTCCCTCTCCTTCTGCTCTCCCCTCCTTGTACTTCCTCTCTCACTCTCTCTCTCTTGCTCTCTCTCTCAAATAAGTAAATAAAATCTTTAATAAAGGATTGTCTTCATTTAGAAGGGAAAAGAACAAAAGCAAGAGGAAGGAGGAAAATAAGAGCAAAAAATTAAAGAAGGAAAAAAGATAATTAGAAGAAAAAGAGAAAGTAAAAATGGAAGAGTAAAAAAAGAAAACAGCAGGTGAAAAAAGAGACAAAAAAAAAAGAAGGGAACAAGAGAAAGGACAAAAAGGAACAGAGGAGAAGAACAGTTGAGTAAGATATAATAGAGATACTAAAAATAAGCACGTCATGGTAGGACACTATTAATAGAGTTACAAGAAGATTTTGATAGTGTTAAATGCTAGAGAGAAAAATGTTTTTGGGAAAGGCCAATTGATTTGGTGACAAACACTCTAATGATTAGTACTATAATCAGTATTATTGGTAACCCTGAGATGTAGGTTCCTAGAACTGAATCATAATAACAAAAAGAAAAATTGCATTGGGTAGAGGTAAGTTATAAGCATAGATTCTTAAGCTATATTTAATTATATTTAATTCATTTACAAATTTTAGCTTCAATTAATGAGTTATACATTGCAATTGCCCACCAAGTTAAATGAAAATAATTTGGCACAATTTCAGTGTCCAATAATATGTGTTTAAGTGGGAAGTAAAATTAAATGTCCAACAAGAGGGAATTAATTGGAACAAACTAAATGTTCTTCACACCTAAGTATAAAATTAAAACACAGCCAAGCCAGGAGAAGATAAATAATTGGTTTATAGTGAATTATAATTTTTAAGTATAAATCACCAGGATTCCTAAACCCACTTATTTTCCTTTTATAATTACTTTTACTTTTAGCTTAATTCCTAGGTTTTATTTGCTACAAATGCAAAATTTGGGGGGCGCCTGGGTGGCTCAGTGGGTTAAAGCCTCTGCCTTCGGCTCAGGTCATGATCCCAGGGTCCTGGGATCGAGCCCCGCATGGGGCTCTCTGCTCGGCAGGGAGTCTGCTTCCTCCTCTCTCTGATTGCCTCTCTGACTTGTAATCTCTGTCTGTCAAATAAATAAAATCTTTTAAAAAAAAATGCAATATTTGGTGAAAATAATTAAGATAAAAATGTGTGGGAAAAGTAAGAAAATCACATGCACCCAGATACCGTCATCCATCTAGATACCACTGTCACCAGCTAGACCCCAAAACCTGACCTCTTACTCCCTACTTGCTTGCACTCACCGACCTTTGTCCCACATTTTCCTTAAGCTCTTCTTTCCAGCTTATCTCTTAACTCAGGCTAAAGGGGCACAGCATCCCTTATGGAAATAAAAACTATCCCTCAAGCAATAACAACTGCCCAGACCACCCAGACCAGCTTGAATTTAATCCACCACTCAAGTCAGCACAGATAAGTCATGGAATGATCAACAATTGTCTTTACCTCATTATAATACTAAAATCTCCCTCAAAGGGGAGCACAAGCCTTATTTACAGAACATACTATGTATGTAGCATATTTCTTTAAAGTTCATGCATGACCTTGGGCTTGCCTCTACATAGGACGACAAGGTTTTCCTATGTAAATACTCATCCTAACCCTAAATAAAAGGATCCCATGCAACCTTGCTTGGAGAGTCACGGCCTTGAAAGTTATTGCCTGTGATCATATTTGCTGCAAGTAAAGTTTACTTTATGTGGCAAGGGCATCTGTCCTACCTGTGACTCACCAAAGAGCAAACTTGTGTTAGTTCAGTTTTGCCACCGCTGGTAAAACCCTGATGTTAATATATCCAAATCCCATTCTATGTATAAATAGGTTGTGGTTTTTAAATTTTATTTATTTACATTATCATATTTTACACAAGCATTCTCTCAATTGTGGAATCTTCAGTGTTCTCGATGAGATACTGTTATCATTCCATCTAGTGCACTAGAATTAGATATTCTAGGTTTTCCCATAAGAATCCTGTTGGTATGAAAATTGATCCAAATTTATGTTACAAATAATAATGTGCATATACTTCACTTAAAATTGATTTAAGCACAAAAGTGAGGGAAATCTAAAATTAAAATAAGTAGAGATCCATAAAAATTTACAAAAACCACAACTCAATACACCTAAACTACCAATACTCAAAACGCTAGTAACTGGAGACTCAGTTTTCAACAATAATTATCATGTTGACCAATTTGTTTTCTCCTAAATTGCTTTAAGCAATTAGCAAGGGAAAGCTTTAGGAGATTGGAAGAGAAGCGAAAGTTAACATCACAATACTGTTCTCTCCCAAGGGCTGGAATAAATGATTTCTCCAGGAAATAGATTTATAGGGAAATAAGTTGCACTCTATCACTCCTGAGATTGCATTATCTTAACCTATGGGTCTTAACAATTAACCCTTTATAATTAAAAAGAGGGATGTGGCTGTACCCCTGTGTAGAGAAGACCATCATTCTCTCAGTCTACTCCCACTTCCTAATGCCCTATACCAGAGAAGGCTTTTTTGAGTATCATCCTGGGACCATTGAACGTGGTTTAGCTTTTGCCTCAAGAAAATATTAGATTATTAAATGAAAATATTACACAAAATTAATTTCAAGGCCACACTGCTTTCATAGGCAAAGTAAAATAAAATAAAATTACTTCGTAGAACAATTCCCATCCTAATTGTTATATCTCGTCACAAATACTGACAAGAGCTTATGAGAAATTTGATAATCAGCTCAATGATGGCAGAAATATCTAAAAAGACCACAATATTTAAATGTCTGACATTTAAATGCTATTAATTCCTCTCCCCTTTATCAAAGTCCAAGAAGAAATTAAAGTCCAAAATTTAATTTCACTTCAAAATTATGAAAATCTCAAGAAATAAAGTACATAATAACCATCTTTAATTTCTTATTCTGATCACTCTCAGCCAGAGAGTTCTCATGGAATCCCAGGTAACTATTCTTTAGACTATTTTTTCCAGGAATAAAAAAAATTTTTTTAGGATTTAAAATTGAATTCATTGAATCCCAAGTCTATTTATGTTTTAAATTATAAAGACTTTAAAATAGCAGTGCCTGGTACATACTAAGAATAAACGATAAAATTATCATTATTATTATATGTATATACTGTTGAAAAGAGTCTTTAACAATTGCTAGACATCTCTTTTCACTGCAATACCAGCCTTATACCCACAAAATTTAAAGAACAGAAGAAATTCGTAAGTGTCCATAATAAGCAACGTTATATTTTTAGTATTATCTTTATACTAAGATCGCCAAAAATTCCTGTTATCCAAAGGAAGGTTCAGACCACAAAGATGTCATGAGAATGAAGAGAAGACCCTCTTGGTTTCAATTCAGCCGAGTACAAATGAGTCTGTGGGGGCCTGATGGAGTTCACAACCTGTCACGGTCAATGGATAGAACAAGTTGTTAATTTTATCACCATGTTTACCCTTTCTCAAGAAGTGGAGAAGTAAGGTGGGGACTCCTTTCCTGGAAGGTGACACTCATGACTCATTTTCATGTAAAATGTGGAAGTCTGCTGGCTCTTGCGTGGTAAATTCTCCACTTCCTTATCTGGCATTTTAAACCCTTAACCATTGCTTCTTGCTCTGTAAAATGCCTACCCCGACAAACCTACTTACTAAAGAAAAGCATCTCTTCACTGTTATGCCCCAATAATGGGTCTGTGATTAAAGGAGCGAGACTGATACAAAGCAAAGGTCAAGCAAAGCTTTATTTCACCCCAAGCATCAAGAATCTAACCTAACATTCAGGGCCACACCTCTTACAAGAGAGGGCGACCCTTCTCTAGCTTTTAAGGGCAAAGGCCATGCGGTCAGGCCTGGCCAGGCACAGGTGGCCAATGAGATTGTTACACACGCAGTAAACTCCACAGTGATGCTAGGTGACCAATTGAGTTACAATTTACCCTAGAAGACATTTGAACCAGCCTATTACACCTTGATTAGGATTGGCGCCAAAATTGCTCCCAAAGGGCAGCCCCCCCCCCACTCCTTAGTAGCTAGGGAGACAGTATGCAACCCCCTACTAATTGGATGTCTCCACCTGGCCTGACCCACCCTTATGTCTGGGCTTTGTTACCTGAAGCTGGTTTCCGGGACTTGTCTCCAAGTAAATCCCCTGGGGGAAGGGGAGCAGGGACAGTTTCTAAATAGGTCCTTACATTCACCAACCATACTTTCCCCACCCCCAGCTGGAAAATTATCCTCAGCAGAATCTTAAATCAAAGTACAACTGAAATTTGTGATCAAAATTCTGAAGAGGACCATAAATTGACTGCAAAAATTTCCCTTTTGACAACTTTTCCATTTTCCATACCTTGAAAAATTTCTAGAACTTCAAAAGTAGCAGAAACATTTTGTTTTGCCAAAAATTTTTCCTGCCTTAATGGGATACTCCCCAGTGTTCTGTTTTTCTTTGTTTCTTCCTTTAGGTAGGCACAGTATTTTGATCTTCTCAAGTTGTCCCTCTTCTTCTCTCCTAAGCATACTTCAATTTTTTTTCTCTTTGCTTTTTGTCAAGAAATATATTTTTAAAGCTATTGTTCATATTAAATGCTCAAACAACTGAGGATTAGATTTTGTTAATGTCCTGCCTGCTTTCCCTTTAGTATATTTCATATTCCCTGTGCCTATCCTTAGAGTCCTAACTGTATACATTTCCCCGATCTGCTATTTAAGGATGTGCATCATATCAAGACTAATCTGAAAATGATATGTCACAACTATCTTCTCAGGTTCCTTCCACATCTATCCCAATTTTTTTTTTCTTACCATGTTAGTATGTACTATTCCTCAATGAATGATTAGCCTAGGCTCTAATTGTAGACTTCCTGTCCAAAGTTTAACAGAGAAAACCTCTCAAAACTCCGTTAGATCCAGGCTTTCTTGGGAGCATCACTTAAGTTTACTCCATGAGGTCACACCTTTTTTTTTCTATTAGGTTTCTCTGATCTAAGTCAATCTAGTAATAATTCACATATTTCTGTCTTTATAATAGCATTTTTAAAGGAGTAAGTTCTGAGTATATCTGCTAGAATATGAGCTCTATAAAGAGCAGGGATTCTTGTCCTCCTTTTTTTCCTATTTTTTTCTTTCCTTCTTTCTTTTTTTTTTAAACTGTGAGGTATTACAAGTGCAAAAAAAATGTATTTTCCCAATGAATAAATAAGTCTGTATTTTTCACCTGTCATATAGATCTGGTTTGGCTCCAATGACCTTGCTTCCTTTTAAGTGTGGTCCTTTTATACTTCTTGTTACTTCCCCAGTGTGCTTGCCATTATTTCCAGACTTAAAATAATTTCCTAAGCTTCATTCTTCTAACATCCTGAAATTTCTCTGGTGTCCCAAGTTCTTCTACTTTTTCAGTGTAACAGTTTTTCCATAATAAAGCACCCATATACAAGTTTTCTTTAGTAACTTTGACCTTGGAATGTGTGACACTCTCATTCAAAGTTTATTCTACCCATTTCACTAAGAAGCAGCATTACCATTGAACCTGAGCCGCCCTATTTCATTTATCTGTTTATCAGTAAGTATCACCACTCTTCTATGAATGAATTTGCTGAATAACTTCTGAAGTCAACAACCTGAGCCAAAGCATAATTAATAAATGAAACATGATTTCAAGCCATGTGTCAGAAGAGAGATGAGGGTGGCCCTACAACTAATGGACATACCACATAAATATAGTCAGTTATCTCCTGTACAGTGTTTATTCTTTTGTTCTAAATATAGCTAATAAGAAGATAAAGTGGAACAATCATGTTGGCTACTGATTTAATACATCAATTTAATGCTCAACACTAAAATTATAAAACAAATATATCAAGCTCTAATTATTACTTTGTGGCCCATGTGACACAGCTTGTCTTCACAGTTTAAAGTTGTATCCTGTAGGCTTTGTTGAGAAAATACAGGGAGGACAGGATCTCCCAACAACCAGTGCCTCCAAAGCCTGTATACTGCCACCTTTGTGGTAAGCTTCAATTAGACTAAAGGACTTTTTTTTTTGTTTCCTAGTACCTAGCTGGGTTGTACCTACTTGCATTATCTCTATTATTCTTAGTGGCATGGCTAATCAAGTCAGCTAAAAACAGTCACCATGTTCTCCCCATTTGAAAAAAATGACCTTGTATCATATCACTAAGTACTTAGAGATGTTGAACATATTTATTTACCTACCTGATATTTATGGAACATACCCTAAATGCCTGAAAGTACGGTAGGTGCTAGAAATTAAATGGTCCACCAAGACTAACGTGGCTTTCAGTCTAGCCAAGAAGCAGACATTAAGTAAATAATAACACAATTATATATGGTATTTTATTTATAATTTATATATGGTATTTTATCAGTTTTAAAACACAATGTTTTCACATTTTATTGTACCTCATTTTTCTATGGTCTCAAAATCCATGGTGTTTTACAATCTTTGAAACCAGTTGGCAGTCATCAGGCAGTTGTCATTGTCTTCATAGCACAGAGCTGGCCACTCTCGTCACTTGGGGGGAACAATGTGTGTTGTTGGAAATACACTGGTGAATTTCAGTGACATTTCAAATTACCCCCCCAAAATAACACTATGGTTTACATTGAAATTAAAAATGTCATTTTGGTACCAAAAGAGAGAGAGAAAGAGAAACAGGCAAGATAGTGTAAATGTAGTATGAGGGAAGAGGTAGCCAATAGTCAGATCATGATAGTAGCCTATGGGCGTATGTCAGTGGATTTTAATTTTATCGTAAGTGCAGTGGTAAGCCATTGAGATGTTTTAATTAGATAATAACATGATCCAATTTGTATTCTAAAAAATCAGTCTGTCAGTGTTGTATAAGCTGATTGAGAAATAATACCAAAAAGGGAACCACTCAAGAGCCTTTTAGTAATGTAGGATGGTGGAACAGAGGAGAGAAATTGGAAAAGTTAACAATGTGGGATACATGAGGACATAGAATGCACAAGATTTGATGGTGAACTGAATTTAGATGGAGAGAGAAAGGGAAGTACCAGGATGACTTCCAGATTTCTAAACAGTTGGGCATATGGTTCACTAAGTGGGTAAGTTTTACTGAGATAGATAAGATTGGATGAATTTTTGAGACTAGAAATATTGAAAATTGAGGACAAGAATACTTGCAGAATATTTTATTACTCACCCCTTATATCTGTCAAGGCAGTTAAGGAGATGGAAACTAAACTGGCTATTAGAAAATATAAATTTTAATACAAAAATTATTTACCAGTAAAAAGTGGTTAACTATTAAAAGTAACACAAGTAGAATTTGAGAGATCTAGACACATGTACAAAAAAGCAGCTACTTTTTCTAGATTGGGGAGGAGACACAATTAAGTGTCTAAGAACTAGGAGACACCACTGCCCAGCCAGATTCAGACTTCTGAAAGAGAGCACAGCTGCCACAAAATACACAACTTGTGGGTGGGGAAGAAACTTGTAGAAGGCTTGAGCTGACAGTGGTCTGTAGAAGCAGCCAGATCTCAAAATGTGGCAGACTGGAGTCTTCAGGAGGGCTGCTGGTGGGAAGAACATGGCCTGAGAGCATGACTGAAGCTTGTCTGCATAGGCTCCTAGAGTCCCAGGCTCGATAATAAAAATAGAGACCTTAAACCTGGAAAGAAAATATCTTCTTTCTACTAGCACCCACAGGACCACTCTAATGCTATTGATGAAGCTTAGCATTTGGCCAGCTGGCAAAGTGGTTGATGGAGCCCAACTCTGGTATCACAAAGCAGGGCAAACAGGAGTGCTTAAACGATTGATACATTGATAATTGACCCAGTAATTTAAGTATTAATTCTTTTGATAATAACTTACTATAGATATATTAGTTACCTTACTTTCACTTATCATACTTAAGGCACCAGTTGAATATAATGCTATCCTTAACTAATAAAAACAGACAGCTGTCAAACACAACTCTGGACATTGGTAAGGAAAGACATTATTAGGAAAAGAAATATTGTAAGAGAAAGCAAGAGATAATGTAATATGGGGAGGAGGCTATAGTAATGGAAAAAAGGCTCTGACCATAGACCTGTGAGTATCTCAAAGTTCAGGCAGGCAGGTTTTTTTTTCTGTTTTAGGGAGTAAATAAAGCTAAAATGCATAGGGAAGGGGGATGAAAGGATAGTAGATACTAAATCAGAAAATGTTTTACCCTCAAGCCCCAAAAATAGCTTGAGAGAGAGATAAGAAGGTTGTATGATAAGTCAGGTTGAGGGTCCATCAATGTCTAAGGGCTTAGGGGTAGGAAAGAATCTTAACCAAAGTTTGGTTAAAAAGCACTTTGCTCTGATTGGTCAACAGGATGCACAATTCAGTTAAGCATTTAGAAGACCCAAAAAAGGGAATTTGAAGGGTCTGTATCTGACCCTGTCATAGGTACACCAGTCTTATCTAGGTCATGTCAGGAAGGATGGTTCTTTGCAGTGGGGCCTTTTTAGGAACATAAAAGTGTTGGAGGATTTCTTTAATCTTCAATCTTCCAAGGTCATAATACTCAAAGTTCAACACTGTCACTACTGATGTGTTTGGGAAAAAAAAAAAAAATGTCCTTTTTAGGAATGTTTCTACAGTAAACAACTAAACCAATTTAATCATTTGTCTTAAGTCTTCCTAGTAAGCATATACAAAATTCTTAGAGTTAGAATAAGCAAAAGGGACCCTTTCAAATTACTTGAATCATACAGTTCAAAAAATGTAAAAGAAAAGAAAAAAGCTAGAGCAACAAAGTTATGTGACAAGATTTTCATATAAAAGCATTCTTTCATATGAGATTTTAACTAAAAAAACCTATAAGCTAAGTATTACCTAGTGTTCGGAACTCAGGACAAATCCTAATGTCAATTATGCAAAACAATATAAGAAAATTAAATCTACAATTAGAGTTCAGAAAAATAAAAGAGAGAAGAAAATTAAGTGAGGAATTTGACAAGGAGCTGTGTTACTTGTTACTTAGGTCACGTTCTGAAAGACATTTCAAAGGAGAATGTCCTTTTGCTTTCCACACCTCTTTTTACTATTTTCATGCATAGACCAGAGCTGAGAAAGGCAAAATTCCCAGCTATTTAGAAGTAGCCTGTCTATCATATCCTCTCATATCTGGAGAGTTTTACTAAGAATATTTCAATATGGAATGCTAATGTGACTAATACTGTAATAACAACGAAAATGCTGCTGCTGTTATTAATGGGGAAGATGATGATGAAACTAAAGTACACGCTCTAAGAAACCATAACTTTAAAGAGTGTTGCCTTTCACAGGAAAGAAGAGATTTTAGCATTAATCTACAAGCCCAATAAAATGTTAATCTTGATTTTTTTCCCTATGTTAACTTATTTTAACTACATCTCAATTGTAACTGCCACTTATAAGAGGACAATATTTTTTGACCCAGAAAGGCTACTGCAGGGGAGAATTAACTTAATTTGTGAAGCCCTTTGTAACTTCAAATTATCCTGAAATCATCCCTTTCAACCACTCTGGTAAGGAGATATACCCAGTGTCATGCTTTAAGAGCCAATTAATTTTTAAAGTCAGAAAGATATAAAATAAGCATGTACCTACCCTGAGAGAATTTTGTTTATTACTCTGCCTTATAGAAGTTTCCAAGTTTAGAATTAAAATTATGCCTGCTTTACTATCGAAATATATTTAAAGTCACAAACTGTAAATTAGCCAGAAAAATGATAATACTATTTACCTCTCTTTATTTAATCCTTAGTAAGAGGTTTTTATTTTGTCTGACTGAAACCCATAAAGAACTTTCCTTTTTCTTTGCCAGTATAATTAGCCATATAAACTCAAATATACCAATAAATCAGAAGCAAAGTCTATGCCCTCTTCCTTTTTCTATCTGATGAGGACATGGTGAGTCCTCAGGGACTGTGCCTCGGTGTAACCCTACACTCTCATCCTGACAACACTCAAATAAGAGTATACTGGAGTCCATTTTCAAGAATCTTACTTGCTTCCATACTTGGTTTACCAGTTATTCTAGAGCACATTTCAATAACTTCTCTTGTTAGAGAGTCAGTAAGTACTGACTTCATGATGCATTCTTCAACTGTCCTAAACAAATCATCTTCTGAATAACACACATTTTTCAAATATTTGCAGTTTATTTACCCCCATGTCATTTTCAATTAATCCATGTCCCCATAGCAAGAACAGACCTTGAAATTATTTTAATTACAAATCCATTTTCATTGGAATACAGAAACTATGCAAGTTTCTATATTTGACACATGTAGAGAAATTCATTTTTACACTCTAGAAAATGAGTGAAGAGAATTGGTTGCTACCAATATGGAGGATGGAGGATGAAAGTGGGATCTGAGGAAAGCTGAATTTTATAAAATAAGAAAACAAGAGATGCTCAGATAACGAGAAACAATTCAGTTTGGTGACGAGAAAGTTACAGTAACTATATGGGATGAGACTTACTCTTCTGATTGAAAAAGCTCAAATAAAGAGAATTTTGCATGAGGCAAAGACAAGGTGAGGCAGTGGTAGTAGGTAAATGAGTCAAGCAACAGTTACAACAGAGGAGACAACAGGAGAGTAAACAGGTTTTTTGTTTTTGTTTTTGTTTTTAAGAGTCGTTTTTATTCCCTGAACTAGTTATAGCCTTTACAGATCCCAGTTTTGGAGATGTGCACATTAAACCACTGTGATGTAATTTAACTGTCTCAAATAGATCATTCATTCTTTTATATTTCTTACCTAAATAATCCATAGCAAACTTGATTAAGAAGATCCAATATTTCATCATGAAAACAGCTTCAGAGAAAGGAAAGAATACACATTCATGAGTATAGTAAACACAATTTTTAAGCACCTAGTAATCTATTTGGCTGAAAGGTGTTATACAATGTAAGCCTACCATTTGCATAAATAGATTACATCTACAATTGGTTTGCAGAAGTTTTCTTAAGAGATTTCCACCTCTTAATTATTTTCTCCAAGCTCCTTCTTGCAATAACCATTCATTATTGACAACATTGTAATGCAATTCTTTTTTCAAATAAAGGGTTTTATTGATTTAACTAGCAAAACACAGTAATTCAGAGACCATGGAGAAACTTCCATAATGATAAAGAAAGATAAAGCAAGCAAGAAACAAAAACCCCATAAGACAATGAAAGGCAGCAAAACACTCTTGTTTTTATTCATGTATTTTACATGGAAAAAGAGATCTTCAAAATGTAGATAAACCAAAAGCATAAGAATGTTCACTTCACTTCCTCCTTTATTTTCCTCGATTTCATTCCATAAAGTACCTTATCAGAGACTAGAGACACTACTCATAGGAGAGCTGATTGGAAATGAAATTTCTCGATGGACATGTGTACACAAGGACAGCAACCTCTCAGATTTTGAAAGATGGGTTTGTTGAGGCAAAAGCTGTCCAGAAGTGTTAAATTGGGAAAATTATACTCTTTATGAATAGATCTCATTAATGGAGGAAATAAAGCCTAGCAGTGACTTTCAGTAGGAGGGACAGACTCTAGAAAAAAGATGAGGTTGTTTTGATGCCTTGTTTTTGTTTTGGTTTGGTTTTTGGTTTTTGAAGGTTGTTTTTTCTTTTTTCTTTTTCCTTTAAGTGGGATAGTTAGGAGGCTCCTGGGTGGCTCTGTCAGTTAAGCAGCTGCCTTTGGCTTGGGTCATGATCTCAGAGTCCAGGAATTGAGCCCTACAGCAGGTTCCCTGCTCAGCAGGGAATCTGCTTATCTCTCTCATTCTCCTCTGTGCTCTCTCTAATAAATAAATAAAATCTTTTTAAAAATTTATATAAAAAATTGGCTAGATAGAACAAAGAAAACTTCATGTTGCTATTTCAAAGCTTTCTACCAGTTTTCTTGGTTTACTAAAACAAAAAAGAAAAGTGTGGTTTTTTTTCTTTTGCCATACATTTTTAGTGTAAATCAAGTAAAGAAGTAAGGGAAAAGAAAATTTTCTCTGAGAGATTAAGATTAAAGAAGCATATTTTTTCACTAAAGTGAGATATTGCCCGAAGATTGTTTTTTTGTTGGTATTGTTTTTATTAGGAATATATAAGGTAGGCATTAACAGAAAAGTTAAATATTTAAAGGGGGGCAAATTTTGAATCCATTATTGTGTTTCTATAATTAATCTACCTCATTTATTCTTAGATATATTTATGCATCCACTATTGCATAATTTCACTTCAGAACTTTTACCTCTTATTGATTACTTATGGTAATTTTCATTTTTTCTGTATTTGATGTTAGCAAACAATCTGTACATACTTATGTTTAATATTATATAGGTTTTACCTAGATTACAGAAAAAGACACCAAGACATGCGACATCTTCTATAAGAAGTATTTATTTTGAGGTCAACAAAGCATAAGAAAATATTTTCTTCAGTTCTTACTCAAAAGCCCAAGATCTAAAATCACTCCAATATAAGAATTCAACGTTTCCTTGGAAATTCAATTGATATAACTAATAACATAAGAATACCCTGAACAGTTTAACTGATTTTTATGGCATGCAAACAAATTGAAATTAAAATTAGTGTTGAAAATCTCATTATAATTAAGAAACACAAATTCAGACCATGATAAGAACATACTTATTTAATGTTACATACCTTTGAACTGAATTTAACAATCTTCTTTCCCCAAGATTTCAATGATTAGAATCCAAATAAGATCCCTTGTAATATAACACCATGTAAATTAGTATTGAATTTATTTAATCTCATGTTAATCCTTAGCTTAGGTACTACATTGTTCAAAATCAGAGAACATAGGAATTATCTTATGACTGTCAAAAAAAGTGATAAAATGGAAAAGAACCTCAAGAGATACTTTAATTCAGATGCTAGACTGTTCAAATGGAACCAAACTTGAAGTTACAAAAAAATATCTATTTAACTTGGATATCTTTGGATATCATCTGTTCATATGAAATAGAAGAAAAACTCACATCCAAATTAATATTCCTTTATTGGAAGCTATTTTTCTTAACTCAATCCTTGTTAGAATTCAGGGAAGAGTTGTAACAACTTTTTTTTCTAGATATGTCCCATAAGGCAAGGGAAACAAAAGCAAAAATATATTATCAGGACTATATCAAAATAAAAACCTCCTGCACGGAGAAGGAAAAAATCAACAAAACTAAAAGGCATGGGATTGGGAGGGAGACAAACTATAAGTGACTCTTAATCTCACAAGACAAACAGGGTTGCTGGGTGAAGGGGGGTGGGGAGAAGGGGGTGGGGTTATGGACATTGGGGAGGGTATGTGCTATGGTGAGTGCTGTGAAGTGTGTAAACCTGGCGATTCACAGACCTGTACCCCTGGGGATAAAAAATATATGTTTATTTAAAAAAATTATTTAAAAAAAAAAAAGGCAACCTGCAGGATCACAGAAGACATTTGCAAGTGACATGTCCAATAAAAGGTTAGTATCCAAAACATATAAAGAACTTATATTGCTAAATATCCCAATAACCAAATAACCCAATTAAAAAGTGGGCAGAAGACATGAACAGACATTTCTCCAAAGAAGACATTCAGATGGCCAATAGACCTAAGAAAATACGCTCATCATCACTGCTTGTCAGGGAAATACAAATCAAAACTGCAATGAGCTATCACCCCACCATGGCTAAAATGAACAACACAAGAAACAACAGGTATTGGCAAGGATGTGGAGGAAAAGAAACACTTGTGCATTGTTGGTGGGATTGCAAATTGGTGCAGCCACTGTGGAAAAGAGTATGGAGGTTCCTCAAAAAGTTAAAATAGAGCTACCCTACGACCCAGCTATTGCCCTACTGGGTATTTAGCCAAAGAATACAAAATAGTTCAAAGGGATATATGTTTATATATAATGTTTATAGCAGCATTACCTACAATAGTCAAGATATGGAAGCAGCCTAAGTGTTCCTCAATTGATAAATGAATAAAGAAGATATGGTCTACATAAACCATGGAATATTACTTAGCCATAAAAAAGGAGTGAAATCTTGCCATTTATAGTACATGGAAGGAGCTAGAGAGTATTATGCTAAATGAAATAATTCAGTCAGGGAAAGACAAATCCCATATTACTCTTGTATGTGTATTTTAAGAAACAAAACAAATGAACAAAGGGAAAATAAGAAAGAAAGAGAGACAAACCAAGAAAACAGTTCCTTAACTATAGAGAACACACTGATGGTTACCTGATAGGATATGGGTGGGGGAAATGGGTTAAATAGATGATGGGAATTAAAGAGTACACTTGTGATGAGCACAAGATGATGTATGGAACTGTTGAATCACTCTATTTGTACACCTGAAACTAAAGTAACACTATATGTTAACTAACTGGCATTGAAATAAATACTTTTAAAAAAGCATTTGGGGGCTTTTGGGTTGCTCAGTGGGTTAAGCCTCTGCCTTCAGCTCAGGTCATGGTCTCAGGGTCCTGGGATCGAAGCCCACATCGGTCTCTCTGCTCACTGGGGAGCCTGCTTCCCCCCACTCTCTGCCTGCCTCTCTGCCTCCTTGTGATCTCTCTCTCTGTCAAATAAATAAATAAAATCTTAAAAAAAAAAAAAGCATTTGGAAGATAGATACCACTACCTGTTTTGTTTTGATTATTAAGGATTTCTAAAGGCTAATTGAGTACCCTAAAAGTCGCTGAAGAGTACCAGGGTACCAACATGATTCTATTACAGGAGGAATTCTAGAAAATAAATTTATCTATTTATCTATTTATCTATTCATTTATTTATTTATTTTTGCATTTAATATGGCCTTAGCATAGTACTTGGCACACAGAAAATACTCCACAACTATTAGTTGAATTAATACTTCTGGTATTGCATTGGTTTACTATTGCTGTATAACAAATTACTACGAACTTAGCCACTTAAAAAAACACACATTACTTGAGGAATCTGGGTACAGCTTGGATAGGTCCTCTTCTCAGCATTTCACATAGCTATGATCAATGCGTCGGCTAGTCCGTGTTCTCATCTGGAGGCTGGCCTGAGGAAGACTCCACTTGAGGGTAATTTAAGTTGTTAGCAGAATTCATTTCCTTACAGCTATATGACACAGGGTTTCATATTTTTTCCTGACTGTTTATTAGGGGGTGATTTCGGATCCTTGAGGCCTTCCACAGTTTCTTGCCACATAGGCTTCTTTAACATGGCGGCTTAGTTCATTATGCCCACAATGAGAATGATTCAGTCAGAGAAAGCCCAGTCTCTGTTTTAGGGGCTTTTGTATGTTTAGATCAGGTACACCCAAGATCATGTCTCTTTTGATTAATGCAAAATCAACTGATTTAGGACTTCAGTTACATCTGTGAAATCCCTTAACTTTGCCATATTCTGTTGTCCACCAGTAAGTCACAGATCCCACCGGTACTCAAGGGACATGAACATCAAGGAATAAAAACGAACAGGGGCTACCCTAGGATCCATCTGCTGCAGAGATGATATGGCTTAGAAAAACACCATGAGACTCGCACTTAGACAAACATACCTTCCCAGTCACTATCTGTGTGATTTAGGATAAGACATTTAACCTCTTTAAACCCTCTGATCTTCTGAGGGTAGTAACACCTGTTACACAGGCAGTAACACCTGTTTTGTATTATTATCAGTATGAGCAAAAAATTATGACTATGTAGGAATCCATAAATGGTTGGTAAAAACATTTTTATAGCCTAGCTATAGTGTGAGATATCAGAAAAAGTTAGACCTGACTTTTTCTTAAGTAAGTTCATTGGATTTGTCAGACCTAAACTAAACCAAAAGTACCTGTCACTAATGGATTCCAACTTCTTGCTTTTCTCTCCAGTTTCAATTGAACAAAGTAGGTCCTTTGCACACGTAAAGATGAACTGTGGCTTATTAAGAACCTATCATTGGTCAGGCTTTGTGCTACATGATGAGATAGATAGAGACGGAGACCAAGATTGAGAGATATATATGCATGAATATGTAGGTTATATTCATATATATGAGGAGAAGAAAATATTATTTTTTCCTATTTTTTTTAAATTTTATGTATTTATTTGAGAGTGAAAGAGAGAGAACATGAGCAAGAGGAGGGGCAGAGTTGGAAAAGGAGAAACATACTCCCTGCTGAGTAAGGAACCTGTTGCAGGGCTTGATCCCAGGGCCCTGGAATCATGACCTGAGCAGAAATCAGACGCTTAATTGACTGAGCTACCCAAGCATCCCTATTATACCTATTTTATACGAGGAAACAATCTATGACTCCTACAAAAACAAAATAACATACTTGTTGACACACGTAGTGACCAAGAACAGAATAACTTGTTAAAAATCTACATTTAAATGAAAGCTCTCCACTTAAAGAAGTTATTTAATCTCTCTGTGCTAGTGATAAAAACACCTACCTGCATGGGTTGTTAGAAATATTAATTGAAATGACATGTAAAGCATTTTGCATGCAAGCCTAAGACACAACTAACATTTTTCATTGTTAAGTCTTTGGAATTGGAGTTCGATTTCTGACCACTAATAATTACCCTTCCCAATGCCATTATAGAAGTTGTTAATTCCCCTTGAGGCTAAAAATACACTCAGGAAAGTACCTAGCCCAGAGCTGCAAGTTGCACCTGCAACTCTCTATTAAGCGGTAAGCTGCGCAGATGCCCAGGGTGAAGCCCACTCCTTCCCAACGGCAGCTAGAGATTCCGGAGTTCCTACATAGAACACATGGATTTTACAGGGACTATAACCGGGAAAATCTCATCCCTACTCATACAACGAAATAGGGAACTGCAAACAGTCTAAACGGCTTATTGTTTCACCAGTTGTTACAGACAACACAAAAACTCTTTGGTGGCCTTCGGCGGACTACGTTGAACCTGGATGTGATCATATTATATTTTCTAATTCTTGAATAATTTTCACTGCTTTCACCTGCAGTCTCTCTCTCTCTCTCTTTCTTAATCGGTTAATGTGTTTCCAAATGAAGAAGTACCTCATAAAGAAAAACCAAACCAACACTTACCCATTTCACTGCCACAAATCTGTATGGGAAAGGACAAAAAAATATCAACTTCGTTTTAGTCATCCTCCTTCATTTGTGTTAAATAGTTCCATCATCTACCACATAAATGAAAATGGTACATTCTATCTCCAGATTTATCCTGGAGATCCATTTTGATATCTAAGATTTCAGCTTTAAATAGAAGTGGAAAATAGTCGAGGACAGTGGGGGGCAGCACAGAGCTGCATCCATTAGGGTAAACTGGTCTCTGTGTTGAGTATGAAAATAGGTAACTTGTTATCCAGGCTGATTTTTTTTTTTTTTTTTTTTTTTTTAACTGGTGGCTCTTAGTCACATCATAAAGAAGTCAAAATATCCTTACAATAAGGGAAGTTCAAGGGAGTGCTTGGGTGACTCCGTCAGTTAAGCGTCTGCCTTCAGCTAGGTCATGATCCCAGAGTGCTGGGATCGAGCCCCGTCCCCGGCTCCCATCTGCTCAGGGAGCCTGCTTCTCCCTCTCCCTCCGCCTGCTGCTCCCCCTGCTTTTGCGCTCGCTTGCTCGCTCTCTCTCTCTCTGTCAAGTAAATAAATAAAATCTTTTTAAAAAATAAAGGACATTCAAAATCCGTAGAAATAACTATCCTCCCATCCTCCTGTATCTAGCCCGATTTACGTAAGTCCTAGAACTTCCCATCACGAGAAATGCTCTGACTCCTTCATCTGTTTACTCAGTTACTCACCCATCCTTAATTTCTCCAGAAGAATGTGAGGTCAGTTAGAACAATCACCTTCCTTGTCTTGTTTACCACTTTATTATTAAAATCGAAAATATTTCCTTACATAGTAGAAACTCAATAAATATTTACAGAGCCTCTTTTTTTAAAGATTTTATTTTTCATTAATTTGAAAGAGAGAACACGAGGGAGAGCATGAGAGGAATGGAGGGGAAAAGGGACAAAAAGCCCCCCCCCCCCCCCATTGAGTGAGGAACTTGCCTCAGGGCTCTATCCAAGGACCTGGGCTCATGACCTGAGCTGAAGGCAGACGCTTAACCCACTGAGCCACCCAGGCGCCCCAACACAGCCCCTTCATAGCCGTTAATTCTAAGAAAATAATTTGTTATAAACTCCACACTCATTTGCTTCATAGCTACATGAGTGCTTGAAAATATCTGATGGTAATTTTGATGATATTGAATACTTCATTTATAGAAGTTGATAATGACAAATACCAAGCCCAGTGTTGGAAAAAGAAGCTGCAAAAAATACATTTGCAGAGAGTTGTGGCCATTTATATTTCAGTGATAGTTTTTGTAAGTTAAAAAAGAAGATAATTCTATTCTCATCTGAAGATTGTTAAGGAAGAACTTGAATTTACTTGTCTTCTTTCTAACAATTGTAAATCACAAGAAATCATCAGATTCTGGCTTTGAAAGGAACCTTGGAAATCAGCCAGTCTACTTTCTTGTCTTGTAAACGTGTAAAGCGAAACCTGGAGAGACTTGGCAACGTGCTTACATTACCTAGGTCATAGCTCTCAAGGAAGGACTAGAAGTCAGGTCTCCCGACACTAAAATCCAGACTTCTTTTCACTACATTTCTGGCATTCTTAGCAAAATTATTTTCTAACTTCAGTCCTGCTCCTCAAGTTTGGTTGGGGTGTGTGTGTGTGTGTGTGTGTGTGTGCGCACGTGTGTCCTTTTTTTTTTCCTTTTGACAGCTTTATGCATACTTCTTTTCACAGTGCATCATCACTGGTGCATTTATTGACACAAGTTTTGATGCTTTATAGTTGGCTTCAAATATTTAAGGCAGATGCCTTGCGTGATCCTTTGTCAGTTTTTCAATAGAGGAAAAGACAGCAGCTGAGGTATGTACCTGTTCTATTAAAAACAGGGCAGCAGGACTATCAAGTTTTAAACTACTTTTGATGGCTTGTATTAGGAAGCCCTGTCAGAACAAAGGGAACTCAGATTCTGATTGATTAGTGTTGTCTGGTACATCCTACTCAGCCGCCTCAGACCAAGGGTCTCGTGTTAATGCTATTTGCGTGTTACTGAAGTCTGTCAAAATGTGATCACACATTTCGCCGTTCGGCAGCCGCCATCACAAACATAATGTGATGAATTTTATAAGACTTTCTCAGGGCACAGAAACTTTTCAATAAAGAAAAAAATGTGACACGGCATACGATATTTCAAGAATATTGTTTTGTTTGCCTACTTCCCTTTTTAGATATTGTTTTCTAATATGTTTCTACTTTACCTGTTTATCACTGCCTTTGCCTCAGCGTCTACTGTGTGAGGGATGTAGAGATTTGGGAAATGCGTTTTATTGTTTCGATTATCATTTGGTTTCCGGAAAATATCTGGTAATGTGGAGAATAAAATACTGCACAATTTTGTCCTGGGTTTTTCCATTTCTAAACTTCAACATTTTGTATCATTTTTTAAAAGCTATGAAAACTCAAATCTAAGAAAATCCTATTTAGACACAGTATTCAAGATGCAGTTCAGACACTCCAATCCCAACCATTTCTTTATAAATTTTTTCACATTTTTTCTTTAATTAGTTTATTTTCTTTACTCATAGTCCTCATGTTGATTTTGTAATACAACAAATATCAAAGCGAGTGAAGACTAACGATTGCTTAGAGAATATTACTTACCAGAGTATTTTATGTACTGGTTGCAGTCCTAACTCCTCAAATCAATTCTGTCAATAGTGAAGACTTTCATGTGTTCAGTCAAGATCAATTAGGCCTTAGTGCAGATTCATGCCATCTTTCCAAAGTATTTAATATTCATCAGATTGTGTGCAAATTTAGATGGCTGTCTACCTTTGCTAACATTTTTAGTATTTTTTTTTTTTTTTTACAAATATACTTGCTTCAGGGGAAAAACTCACCTGCCAGTCTTAATTAAGCTCTCCATCTTAAAATAAACAATTGTAACCATGGAATGTATTTGTCTATTATGTTAACACCAAGATGGAATTAAACCCCTTGAAGACATTGTTCTATTATACATGTTGTTTATCTGGTTCTACCCACTTTTCAATACAAACGTTTCATTCTTGTAGTCAGAGGAATTCCAATTCAAGGTTTTTTTTTTAATATATGACTGTATAAAAATGTTATATAAGTATCTTTTTTAAAAAATATTTTGTATATTTATTTGAGAGAGAGAGACAGAGAGAAGCAGACTCCCCACTGAGCAGGGAACCTGATGTGGGGGTCAAATCCAGGACCCTGGAATCATGACCTGAGCCAAAGGGCAGATGCTTAACCGACTGAGTCACCTAGGCACCTGATACATGGATTTCTTGAAAATGAAGGGATTATGACCATGTAATGAGAAGAATCTACAGTTAAATATAATATGTGTACGTGTGTGTGTGTGTGTGTGTGTGTGTGTGTGTGTGTGTGAGAGAGAGAGAGAGAGAGATTTAGAAAATTCCTAAATCCATTTTCAGATACCCAGTAAGGAAATTTGATGATCCTTAACTGGTGTTAAGATCATTCTCTCGGGGCACCAGGATGGCTCAGCGGGTTAAGCCTCTGCCTTCGGCTCAGGTCATGATCTCAGGGTCCTGGGATCAAGCCCCACATCGGGCTCTCTGCTCAGTGGGGAGCCTGCTTTCCCCCCTCTCTCTGCCTTCCTTTCTGCCTGCTTGTGATTTCTTTCTCTCTGTCAAAAAAAAAAAAAAAAACATAAATACAATCTTTAAAATAAAAATCATTCTCTCTATCCTGATCTAGCATAGACTTCTCTCTGAAAGTTCCACAGCATCATTTCCTGTTACGAATAGGTTATAGCTTGTCTCAAGATATTTGCAATAGAATGTGCATTTATTATCTTAGGAAATTTGTTATTATTTGGAAACCTATTTGGCGAAAGGACAGAAATCAAGTTCCAGTTCTTAAAAAAGCAGATGTACTAGATTTGATTCCTTGAAAACTGAGAGAGTATGTCATTCTTTCTGTTCCTTTCTCCATAAATACTAGCACTGGGTGAGGACGGGAAGGGGAGTGCAAACCTGCCATGACTGTGCCACTGCAGAAAGCAGTCAAGGTTATGACTGCCATCCTTGGAGGCAGCCCAGTGAAACCTGGAATGAGGGACAGCAGTATAAGCCTCTCGGTGGATTCTCAGATATAGCACTAGGTGCTGAGGCTATGGGGTGGCAGGGCAGATGAAGACCATGTCTGTGTGTTGCTAAAAACTGCAGAAGACCACAGGTTGCAATCTAACTGGAAAGCTGTGTGTTTTGTTTTTTAAGATTATATGTATTTCTTTGAGAGAGACTGAAGGGGCACAAACAGGGGAAAGGCAGAAGGAGAGGGAGAAGCCGACTCCCCACTGAGCCCAGAGCCTGATGTGGGGCTCAATCCCAGGACCCCAAGATCACAAACTGAGCCAAGAGCAGCCACTTAACCAACCAAGCCACCCAGGCGCCCCCTAAGTGAAAAGTTCTTTAGGGGAAACTAGCATAAACAGAGTGCCATGCTTCACCTTCAAATCAACATGCTGACTTCACCTCGCTCTGTGCACTGCAGATGATGAAGCACTGTAGCACCATGTGGAAATCATGAAAAAAATGTATCAGAACTCAGAGAAACACAGAGAAACAAGGTAAATCCACCAGGATATGGAAATGAACTGACCACCTTTTTAAAATATATTAGCCCGTCAGGTTTCATGAACAATCAGGCAAGAAGGGAGTCTTGCAAGAATGGCCCCACATTCCAAAGACTTGAACAGAACTTAATTTTATGGAAGTTTTCCTGTCCCTGAGTGAAATACTGGGCAGGCTTCCAAACCTATCTCCTAGCTTTTAAAAATAAAAGCTCTCTGTTTACCTTTAGTTATGACCCTAATCTCATGTACACAATTCAAAGGTACATTATATGAAATAGAACTCTGAATTACATTTCAAGCTGAAGTTTCTCTCCTTCCCTAACTTGCCCATGATGTTAGTGGGAAGAATTCATATGACTGATATTGTTGTGAGGGTCATGGTACCTTCTGGATCAGGTGGGTAATTAAAGCTAACTCTTTCTTTCATGGACCAGTTTTAATGGTTCTCTTTACTCTCTCTCATTACTTGAGGTGTTTTATGCTTTGGGGCAGTGTCTAAGACCACCCAAAGGCAGCTGTTCTTTTTGCATATGGCTCAGATCTAATCAAAAGGAAACATGTAGCCTTGACCCGATTTGTTGGGAGTGAGACCACAGTTACTTTCTTAATGCAGAACCCTACTCTGTAGCTCTAGGCCATTTCTTGGCCAGGCTCTTGCCTCTTAACCTCTGGAGGGGAGAATGTGAGTAGGGAAAGCATTCGAATATGTATCTAATACTGGTCCGCTATGCTCCCAAACTACAGGCCCCCCAAATCAAGATCCTCATGCTGGACTCCAAATGAGGTAAAGCAGAATCTCTACCCCTTGTTAAACATGTACAAGCCTCTCCTAGGAAACCTTCCTTCTATTTCCCAAGCTCAGCCTTTGAGGTTGGGGTAGATATCGAACCAAGGATTGCAAAGCTGAGTTTAGTCCTCTTTATCTGCGTGTCTGGCATAGGTGTGCGGTGCCTGGCTTTGGAATACCAGAGCACTTGTCACCTGATACTCTTCAGCTTCTTGAGCCCATCTGGGAATTCTGGTCATAAACAAATAACTGAATACAACAGCACTCACCTACGTTGGTAGGACTAATCAGATCAGTTTCCTCACTTCCAGTGTATTATTCAAAATGGTGGCTGCCAACTTCCTTAGTTGAAAGAAATGGCTGTGTATTTTTGTACTCTTTAATTTCAGCTTTCTTAGTCTGTTCATGTTGATCACAAGCCATATTCTTTCTTCCCTAGTCAGCATTCTCATTGTCATCATGGTTTTGCCTACTGTGAGGATGATAGAGATATTTTAAATTCCTTTGGCAGGGAGATTCATGTCTTGCCAGAGGTAAGTTATGAGCTGAATTATGTCCCCCAAAAACCTCATATGTTGAGGTATTGACCCCCAGAACCTCAGAATGTGACTATATTTGGAGATATAATTGTTAGAGAGCTAATTAAAGTTAAATGAGGTCATTGGGTGGGACTTAATCCATTGTAGCTGATGTCATATTAAGTGGAGATTAAGACACAGGCACAGAGGAAAAACCGTGTGAACATACAGGGAGAAAATGGGTATCTAGAAGCCCATGAGGGAGGCCCCAGAATAAATCAACCTTGCTGACATCTTGATCTTGGACTTCTAGCCTCCAAAACTCTGAGACAATAAATCTCTGTTGGCTAAGCCATTCAATCTGTGGTACTTTGATACAGCAGCCCTAGCAAACTTAGACAAGGTCCATGCAGAAAACACGTTTACATTGGCCAGAAACAGGGACATCATAACATTTCTTTTGCAAGTCCATTAAAATAGCTTATTCTTCTGGTCTTCACACTATAGCAACTCAGGAAAGGCTTTGATTTAATCATTTCAAACTTGTTATTTTATAACTCTGACAGTCTATACAGCATAGCGGTGAGCATTTGTACATATCAGTATTTTCCTTTTAAAAAAAAGGGAAGACATTTTGTTGCGAATAAGATTTTTGAGAAAACAAAACAAATTTAATACCTATTAAAATATCTATCAAATTTAAAATATTGTGTAAAAATTTGCTTAAGCTAGAAATGTGGGAAAAGGAAAAGAAGGCTTAACCATTTAATTGCTATTCAAATTTTGAGTGAGCTTTTAATTGTCATTTAAATATATTGGTTTGTGGGCTCAGCTTTATTTTCAACAAATAAAACAGTAGTGTAAATCATAATTTTTGCCACTCTTTTGATAATAGTAAAGATAAACCATAGATAATTTATATCAATAAGCAACTCCTTTATCTGGAAAAAGTATTTTATTCGCTCATATGTTCAAAGGTAATATATCCAGCAAAGTAATCAACTTAGGTCTTGAATTAACATTAACCAAGATAAATCAGTTATTTTTTTGAGTCAAGAAAAGTCTGATTAAATTTTTTTCCCTAAGAATAAAGGCAGTTATTCCTTTAAAACAGTTTATAAAATTTAGAAAAAGACCTAGTTCTGGCACATAAGATCTATTTATTCCATGAGTAATAATGATGAAGTTAAAGACCAAGAAACTAATTGTTACCTGATCAATTCTCTCATATACATTTCTGTATCTTCTCTGTGGTAAAGGCATTTCATTTTTCTAATGGTATACATAGTATTAGAATTCAAAGAAATCATGTCGTGTTCATTTTCAAAGACAAGTTTTCTCGTTTTCTCTTTTGGAGTTAGTGATTTTTTATCATAATTGATCTTCCTTGAAATCAATTGCTTTGTTAAGGTAACATTTGTTTAAGTAAGGTCAGACCTTTTAAAGATCCATGCATATTCAATTTGATTTAAAGGTGGTTTTCTTTTCCAAAATGTAATGATTTCTAACTAGCTAGCAGACATTTTATAGCTGTCGAAATAAAATATATTCACATAGGCACTTTAAGAATAAATAGAAGCATGAGAACTATAGAAATCTCTTGGATGGCAGCAAAGCAGTAAATTATATTAAGCTGAAATACACTATTGGGAAGAACATGGTAACAAAACTTGAAAGGTTATAAACTAGATAAACAAGTTTGTAGACCCTATATTTTATATGTTCTTCAGGGCATATGCTACTGGGCAGAACTTATGATTTGGCCATGATTTAATAAAACTCACAGTGATGAAATTGTACACATGTTAGAGAGAGGTCTACCTTGAGAAAACCTATCAATATGTTGTAAAAACCTCCCAATTATAAGTCTTAGGTAAATTGAAATTGAGGCTTTTTTTTTTTTTATTTTAGTTTTTCAGTATTCCAGGATTCATTGGTTATGCACCACACCCAGTGTTCCATGCCTTCCTTAATACCCACCACCAGGCTCACCTAACCCCACCCCACCCCTTCCCCTCCAAAATCCTCAGTTTTTTTGCATCGCTGTGCTTAGTTATACTATACTATCAACAAAATACTTCCCAATTAATCTTTTTTGTGACATGTACTCCATTGCCCAGTGACTAGACTTCAGTCACACCTCTATGTCTACTTTCTTTGTCAGTTTTATTTTAAATATGTTTCTGAATGTTCAGGTATTTTCTATTTTAACATGGGGAAAGTTTTTTAAAGTTTTAATCTGAAAAATTTATCACTCTTTTCCTTATAATTTTCAGCTACAGGCTCAGAAAGCTCTTTTTTTTTTATTTAATTTTAAATCAGCTAATTACTAGTGTTTTCTAGATTTTTAAATTCATTTGTTGTTTGTGTATTTTACTTTTAATTGTTTAATTCATCTGGGATTTGGGTGTTTTGAACATAACAATGGTCAAACTTGATTATATTTTTTAATTTAAATTCAATTAGCCAACATATAGAGCATCATTATTTTCAGATGTAGAGTTCAATAATTCATCAGTTGCATATAACAAACACCTAGTGCTCATCACATCACATGACGATTACATTTTAAAAGATTTATTTATTTATTCCAGACAGAGAGAGAGAAAGATTGAGTGTGCATGTGGTGGGGGAAAGGGCAGAGGGAGAAATCAGTGAGAATTTTAAGCAGACTCCGTGCTGAGCAGGGAGCCCATATCAAGGCTCAATGTCATGACCCTGAGATCACAACCTGAGCTGAAACCAGGAGTCGGACACTCAACCAACTCTGCCACCCAGGAACCCCTTGATTATTTATTTTTAAGACCGCTTTTCCATACACTTGCAGAAACTTTTACTTCTTTCCTATAACATGTAATGTCTTTACTATATAGTAAGAATATAATAAATACAATATACATATAGATTGTATTTTGTTTTGTGACAGTTTGGTCTTTTCTACTGATTTGGCTTCAGTTGTATATTATTTTCATAATCGCATTATTTTGTTTTTATAACATAACACATTTTTATATCTGGTAAGGCAAATCTATGCTTGTAACATTTAAAAACATCTTAACAGTCTGCCTTTATTATTTGTTTTGGAAAATTTGAGAACAAGATGAAGAGGGGGACAATGGCATTTCACTGGCTTTACACTGAACCAACACATTTGGAGTTGTTTTGTTTTTGTTTTTGTTTTTAAATCATTTTGTCTTTTATTTAAAGATATGGCATGTGTCTTACATTATTAAAACTTTCCTTACTTTTCTAAGCAGAGAGGGTGAAGAACTTCAAAGAAGTGTCATGTTTTTCTTTTTAGAGTAATTTCTAAATATTTACAATTTATTGGTAGTGTTTGCTATTGTTTCCACAATTTAACTTCTGAGTATAGCTGGCATAATAAAAATGCATTTAAGAGCACCTGGGTGGCTCGGTTGGTTGAGTACCCGACTCTTGATTTTGGCTCAGATTATGATCTCAGGATCCCAAGATCAGGCCCAGAGTCTGGCTCTGCTATGCAGGGCATCTCCTTGAGAGTCTCTCTCCCTCTACCTCTGTCTCCCACTGCTTACACTCTCTCTCTTTCTCACTCTCTTTCTGAAACAAGTAAATAAATCTTTAGAAAAATACACTTAGATTGTGTGTATATAATAATCAGCATATTAAATATTCTCATTATTTACAGGAATTTTCCATTTCTTCACTTTAGTTTTTAATACTTAATTGTGGCAGAGACTACCTTGTCCTACCCAATGGTCCTTCTCATCTCCATTACAAAGAGATCTCTGATTGTATTTGATGTATCAATGTAAATTTTTAAACTATGTCTCCATTTCACTTGGAGAATAGGATGCTCATGGGATATAGTATGTGTGAATGGAAATTCTTAACTGGACTTCCTAGAAAAAATATTTTTAAATAACAGGAAGACTCACCAAGCCATGATTTTTTTTTTCTCCTTTACCTTTGTTCTGATCCCTGTTGCCCAAGCTAGATAATGATGGCTAGGTCCAGTAGCTTTTTAAAAACATGAAGCCTAGGGACGCCTGGGTGGCTCAGTTGGTTAAGCAGCTGTCTTCGGCTCAGGTCATGATCCCAGAGTCCTGGGATCGAGTCCCACATCGGGCTCCTTGCTCGGCAGGGAGCCTGCTTACTCCCTCTGCCTCTAGCCTGCCACTCTGTCTGCCTGTGCTTGCGCTCTGTATCTCTCTCTCTCTCTAACAAATAAATAAAATCTTAAAAAAAAAAAAAAAAACATGAAGCCTAATCATGCTCTAAAGAAGATGGATCAAAAATTAGAAGAAGCCTTATTCTCCAATGATTTCAGGAAATTCATACCAGTACTAAACTTCCTACCTCCAGTAGTCTTTTATGTACAGAAATAATAACAATAAATTCTCATTTTGTATAAGCCACTGTTTTTCAGGACTCTCAGGTGAGATGCAGTTTCTAACAAATATAATGCTATATCATTTGTAAATAATGATTTTTTTTACTATTTATTGTGTAAAATCTTATTACATTGGCAGGATGTTACAGACTGTTAAAGAATAATGGCGACAGCTTCTTGGATCTTGAACTTGGTTCAAACATATCTCCAAGTCTATTTGAGGCTTGCCGGACTATATACTAATCGCTAATATTTAACATGTTCTGGCTTATACTCTGGTGGGCATCCTTAGAATTAACAGGTCCCTGTATTCATTGCCATACTCAAATTCTAAGCTTTGGCTTTACCTTGCAGAGGTCACTATTCATTCATACTCAAAGTGATTGAAATGATCTCACCTTAACCCTTCTTCCATTTGTAACTGTGGCGAGCGTGAAAGTAACACAGCACCTCGATGAAGAACAAGGTGTTGCTTATAATAGCCTGATCAGTGGTTTGGAAGCTACATTGAATTCTACTACCATTTGAAGTTTAAAAATAAAGTTGCTAAAGGAAAATTAAAACCTGTGACATAAAATGTGAAAAATTGTATCAAGTGAGTGAGATAAAAGCTAGCATTTAGCCTTTGATGAAAAGGCTCCAGGAAATTATATGTGGTCATGAAAATATTACGTTTCAAAAGACTCTTTCAAAAGAAATAATACAAAACTCTCTTTTGAGGCACTTTTGTGATTATGAAAGAGAATTATGTCCTACAGAACAATGCACCTAGGATAGCTGAAATGGGAAAGTTATTTTTTATATGTAAGTGCTTCTCTGATTATCAATAAAAGCAAATATTAAATTGCAAAACGGGGAAAAAAAACCTCAATCAGATCATAACTGTGATGGTCTGATAAATGAGTTTCAATATCTGATGTATTGAAACTCTCAACCAACTACCATAAAACAAGTATAAAAATAACTTTATTAAAAGTAAATGATATACTGTATAAGAACTAACAAATTGCATAAGACAGAAAATAATGTATGAAGCCATATTTTGTTTAGGGAAGTAATGATTAAAAGGCTATACATAATAAAAACATATGTTGGCTAATTACATGCATAGAAATATGACACATGGAGTATTCATTTGTGGTGGTTAGGAACTGTTATATCAAAGGCTGGCTTATTTTCATTTCCACTGAGTATTCTTTTCCCTGTCCCACAGAAGGACATCAGAGAAAAAGAACAGCGTCATCTCCAATATTAAAAGAATTCTATACCTGGTATTAGAGAGAAAGGGAGAAAAAGGCCAGCAATTAATTGAACCTGACTTAAGAAAGCTGACTTCCCTCTTCTTCGCTGGGAGGAAGGAAAGGAGCTTGGCAATTCACGAGAAGGACTGCGATCAGAAGTGACTGAGAGGGCAAGTGCTGTCTGCTGTTCCTACCTCCTCCATCCCGCTGCCCCCCCCCCAACTCCTGCTAGGGAAGGAGGGCAAAAAAGAGGCTTGTAAAATGTGAGCCCAGAAAAGGTACCTGCTGAGTACAGTACAGAGTCACATAAGTGGAGTTTGGTGATTTTGGAGATTTAATCTTTTGCCTTGGTGTCTCTCAGTACTTTGGCTTTGCCTACGAGCTAGCTCTGCATCTGGTAGCTACATTTTTGTTATCTTCAAATGTCCACTCAAAACCATGTTCAGGGGCGCCTGGGTGGCTCAGTGGGTTAAGCCTCTGCCTTCGGCTCAGGTCATGATCTCAGAGTCCTGGGATCAAGTCCCGTATCAGGCTTTCTGCTCGGCAGGGAGCCTGCTTCCTCCTCCTCTCTCTCTCTCTCTCTGTCTGCCTCTCTGCCTCCTTGTGATCTCTCTCTGTCAAATAAATAAAATTTTAAAATATTTAAAAAAATAAAATAAAATTGCTTTAAAAAAAAGAAAAAAACAACAACAATGTTCATTGTGTCTCTTTGACAGAAATCCTCAGTCTACTCCCCCTCATATTTTAATAACTAGAATTTTTTCTTATGCCCAAAGCTAAACAATGATCTGAAGAATGAAACTATTGAGTTAACCTTCCACAAGTTTGGCAAATGTCACCCTGGAACATGTCCCAGGCAAGGATATCGGTGGTTTTTGTAGTTTTTTTCTTTTCTTTTTATCTTTCTTTCTTTTTTTTTTCCTAATCAGATGCTAGTAAACAACAGAATAACATTAATATTATCTAATCAGCGTCTACCACAAAACCTGGTAATGGTGCTTTGTCTTCCCATCCTGCCTGTCTACAGGGAGATAATGTGTGACTCTAAGACAGAGTGTCTTGGCCCTTTCACAATATGCCTCACACTAAAGTAACAAATTGGCTTGCTGATTTCTTTTTAAAAAGATAAAAGGAAGATGGTGTTATAGTCAAAACATCCTGAAGCCAGCCTTGTCAAATATATCTTCTCCAAGGAAGTATTCCAGGGGACTATTGACAAGGTGGGAATAGAAAGTGAGAATAAAAGTATGCATTAAGGGGCGCCTGGGTGGCTCAATGGGCTAAAGTCTCTGCCTTCAGCTCAGGTCATGTTCCCAGAGTCTTGGGATCGAGCCCCACATCGGGCTCTCTGCTCAACCGGAAGCCTGCTTCCCCCTCTCTCCCTCTCCCTGCCTCTCTGCCTACTTGTGATCTCTGTCTGTCAAATAAATAAATAAGATCTTTTTTTTTTTTTTAAGTATGCATTGATTAGGTGGACCAGAATCAAATGCTTTCCAAAACAGAGCTCCAAAAGGGATGAAGTAGAGGTCATGACTAAAGCTAAAGTGAGGGCTTCCCTCTGGTTCTAATTTTAGGTGAGAATATTGGGATGCTGTCATGTTCTGGTCAGCTCCATGCTATAAGCACTTGATGGCTTGATGAGATTCTTAGAAATCTATTGATTCTATGCTATATAAATGGAGGAATATATAGTTGGATACTACATACCATTGGATCTTAAGAAGCCATTAATTTTTAAACATACCATTATTTCATGTACCATTAAGAAGTAAAACTACCAATTAAATCTTGACATCATTATCAAGAACATAAAGGGTCTAAGATTTTACTCTATTTCAAACCTAACAACTTAGCTTTCCACAGTCTCACAAATGGTGGTAGAGGATATGCAATACTGCTAGGTCGGAGAGAAAGGACTGTTTATTTTTTCACAGGTAAAGCCACAGTATCAGCATTCTTGTGCCAATTCCCAATTGCAAGTTAACACAGAGTAACATAAAGAGGATCATATGACATCTGTTCACACGGTAGCCTGCATTACCTTAGAGGAATTCTGTGCTAATGGAACCTGAATCTCTTATAATGGGTAGTCAGATACCTGGCAACCATATCAATTGGGTAATTTTCAGATCTCATTATCAAAAATATATATTACTTATAATATGATAATAAGTATCAAGTCATGAGATCATTTTGGGCATTATATAAGATAAAATGTATACATGTATGTGCAGAGTAACTGGCACATAATAGAGTTTAATAAATGTTTATTTCTTTTTCTTCCTTTTGTATTTTCCTCTGTGAAATAGATACTCCCTAAATGCCACACCCTACCTCCCTAAATTCTATACACTTCAGCTGCTTAAAAATTGACTTTCTTTAAACAGGGAAAGTTATTGCTATTCCAGAACTACATGTATTGGTAATAAGTTAAATTCTTGCCTTACATAAAGTGACAAAAGAACAAGTCAAAAGATGAGTTTGAGAACACAAATGCACCAGTAAATGAAAGTAATTAATATGGATGAATGGGGAGTGAACATTCAGAAAGTGAAAGTGAGGTCACAAAAGAAACATGCAGATTGTTTCTTTCAATTTAGCATTTATATGAGTCCAAACTAATAATAACCACATGACTTTGCCCAGGCAATACATATTCCTCTATATGATCTCTTTTATGAAGTAGAACAGAAATTTTGACCAAAATTCAGCCAGGAGCTGTTAGGAAATTTCTAAGTTAGACTAAATAAACTAATTAATTCAATCAGCTCACCAAATGATCTGTTAACAATATTATGAAATTGTAAATGAAGGAAGGATTGAATAAATGAATAAACAAGTGGACAATTAAGTACAGTTCTATACTTTCACCTACAAATCTTTTATCACAATTTGGAAGATATGGGGTGTCTGAATCTTGGAACTCCTTTTAGTATTTCTATTTTCTGTATTGTATCAAGTCCAGTAGATTTGAAATAATTATATAGCATTTCAAAGTAAATACAAATCACGTACGGTTTATTTTTTAAAACTTTATAATTAACTGTCCAATAATTTCTTTAAATATTTGCCCAAAATGGGGTATATTTTGAATGCAATATTAACACATTTCCAAATTATGAGCTTATTTAACTGAGAGCATTATGTTGGTTATTTGTTTTGTCCTGCTTTATCATTTACATTTAATGCAAATCCAAAGTATATTTGCTTAAGTTACCTTTTTTGTGCTATGTCTACTTTTAAAGGAAAATATCTCTAATAAGCTTAAAACTTTGTTAAGAATTATTTCTATTTCTTTCTAATGTCCTCCAGTATTCCTCATAGATAGTAACCACTTACACTGGGAGACAACTACATTTAGAATCTCCATGGTACATTTATAGAAATATGCTACAATAACATGTACTCAGATATGTATAAGATTATATACACATTGAGGAAAGCTTTTAAGTAACTGTTAACCTAATACATAGTATATCGTTATATTTGATTTCAGTAATATTTTTATGGAAGTCACTAATGATCATAAGAAGTATCATTCATGATTATAGAAACTTCTGATACTAAGACTATCTATTCTGAATATATATGGAGTCCTCAGCTTCCCTGTATCATCTGTAGTCTATGGTTGTAGATATGGCCTTACGAGAAATCAAGGATATGATGCCTCCATAGCAACTTCTTCCTAGACACGTCTCTGGAGGCAAGAATAACAAAGGCAAAAATGGACTATTAGGACTTCAGCAAGATAAATTCTGCACAGCAAAGGACACAACTGACTAAACTAAAATGCAGCCTATGGAATGGGAGAAGATATTTGCAAATGACACACCTGATAAAGGGTTAGTATAAAAAAATGTATAAGAACTTATCAAACTCAACACCTAAAAAACAATCCATTTAAGAAATGGGCAGAAGACATGAATAGACATTTTGCCAAAGATGACATCCAGATGGCCAACAGACACATGAAAAGATGTTCAATATCACTCACCATCAACAAATCAAAACCATGATGAGATACCACCTTACATCTGTCAGAATGGCTAAAATTAACAGTAAAGGAAACAAAATATGTCAGTGAGGATGCAGAGAACGGAGAACTCTCTCTCACTACTGGTGGGAATGCAAACTGGTAGAGCCACTCTGAAAGACAATATGGAGGTTCCTCAAAAAGTTAAAAATAGAACCACTCTACAACCGAGCATTTGAACTACTAGATATTCAACCAAAAGATACAAAAATACAGATTTTAAGGGGTACATGCACCCCGATGTTTACAGCAGCATTATCAACAATACCCAGACTATGAAAGAGCCCAAATGTCCATTGACTGACAAATGGGTAAAAGAAGAGGTGGTATATGTGTATGTGTGTGTGTGTGTGTGTGTGTCTGTGAATATACGTGTATATACACAGACACACACACACACATATATATATATAATTCAGCCACCAAAAATAATTAAACCTTCCCATTTGCACTGATGTGGATGGAGCTAGAGTGTATTATGCTAATTAAATAAGTCAGTTGGAGAAAGACAAATATCATATGATTTCACCCATATGTGGAATTTAAGAAACAAAAAGATAAATAAATGGAAAGGACAAAAAAGAGAGGACGGGAAATCATAAAAGACTCTAAACTGTGGAGAACAGACTGAGGGTTGCTGGAAGGAAGGTGGGTGGGGGATGGGTTAAATGGGGGATGGGCATTAAGGAGGGCACTTGTGATTGAGCACTGGGTGTTATATGTAAGTGATGAATTGCTAAATTTTACTCCTGAATCTAATAGCACACTATATGTTAACTAACTGGAATTTAAATAAAATTTTGGAGAAAGAAAGAAAAGAAAGAAAAGAAAGAAAGAAAGAAAGAAAGAAAATGATGCCTCCAATTAAGGGTTTCCTTGTTATTTAGTAAGTCAAAGCTTTCTTGTTGATATATCTCCATATTTTTAATGTTGATAGCACTCAGATCTCTAATTATTTACCACCTGTATTCCCTTTTTCTTTCTTGCTTGTATTTCCTGCCAGTCAATTATTCTTTCACACAGCCATTTCAAAATGGATTGTTTTCTATGTTAGCACTGTACAATCCAGAAGGACTCAGATTCCTGTCAATATAGAAATAAAAGAAAAGGAAGAAGAGAGCAGATACACACACACACACACACACACACACACACACACATCCACCCAAGCCACTAACCCTACTCAAAGGTGGTCACAAGTAAAATTCAGCTATGCCCCTCCCCTCATATTAAAAAGTTCATATTTAGCTGCTTCCCTTCAACTAAGTAAATACCCCATGGAAGAAAATGAGCTTTAGGCAGAGTTTTTATCAGATGGAGAGTGATGAATTGACAGCTTCTAAACCAAAAAAGTGAGAGAAGACAATGTGTATAGGCTGGCCTCCGGCCACAGTGAGACACTCGTAGGCAACCTTATGCAGACATCCTCCTGAAAATGTTCCTCAGGTTTCCCAAATGAAATCCAGACCAGTCTGACAAATCCGTGCTGTGAAAGCCACAGCCCGCGCAGTCTCCAGTTGCTGATCACGATGTCACCGCCTCATCTGTCTTGTCAGAAAGACAGCACTTCATTGAACAGAAGCTTATTGAGTGCTACACTTGAGCACAAAGACAAGTGATGCCTTTACACCCCATTCCTTCAGGAAGCCATGGTGTTAAATATCTGGCTTCATGTTTTAAAAAATTCAGGAAGGTAATTTCAAATGACAGCCTCACATGAAAAAAATTAGAAACAGGTGACGTGGAATTAAGCATTTAATGGCATTAAGGCTAATTCTTACCTCCATATCTCTATGCATGCTGTTCTCCCTCGGAAGGCCCTTTCTTCTCTGTGCCTCTTCCGCAGAGGCCACTTTGAAGCTCTATCGTCTATGGAGTCTTCCCCACATGTTTTTAGCCATATTGATTTCTCTCATCACTGAACCTGAACTCATCATTCACAACACACGTTTTACTATTCAGTCTGTTTCTAGTTATTCTGCTCTTGAACTTAATTATAACCTTCTACAAAAAGAAAACAATAACTTTATAGAATTTTTTTTAATATGTCTTTTCTTTGAATACTAAAGATACAGAATTTAAAGAAAAACAAGAACCTTGTCCACATGGAGGTGACTTTTTTATTTGAAGGAGACAATCAACATGAAGGAAAATAGTCTGTTCAGAAGGTTATGGGTGAGATGCAAGAGAAATCAAAACATGGTGTATCGCCCTCGCCCCGCAAGGACGACAAGACGCCCCGGTTCGGATGCATCTTCTCTCTCTTTATTTCCGCAAGTCTACACACTTATATACGCTTACATGACCAATCAGCGAGCAGGGTACAGGAGGGAGCGAATCAGGCTGTGCACCTAAATGAACAACTTCGCTAGCAACCAATGCTGTTTACTTCCTCTTTGGGCGTTCCGCTTAGTCTCACGAGGCAATCCTAACCTGGCAACTAGCCAGGCGCCATCTTTTAATGGTGGAGGCCACCCTGGCCGGGGCCTGCCTCCAACAATGGTGATGTGATGTAATTCATGAGGGAGCAGTATTTTCTATTGGTTGATTAAGAAAATCCTCTCAAAGGAAGTGATATATAAGCTAAGTGCTAATTTATGAGAACGAGCTAAGCAGGCATTGATCTAGAAGAATGTACAAGGCAGAGGAAAGAACAAGTTATTACTTTGTGAGTTAAATTTTGTTTCCTTCAGAAAGAAAAAAAATTAACAGTAGCACTACAATTTGGCCCCCACTATATTTTTTGCCTCTCTAGCTCTGTCCCTAGCCCTCCAGTTTATCTTTTTAATCTCTCCAACTAGGTTTGCTTATCTTTTCCTCACCTCTGGGAGTGGATAAATAAATAAAGGAGTAGAACTAAGCTAACCTAAAGAAAACTCAGGAGAGCAGAGGTAAAAATTGTGTTAATAAAAATTAATGGAGAAAAAGGAGAAAAAGAAATAAACAGATTTGACCAAAAAGGGAGGTTTTCTATTAATATGGAAGAGCAAAATGATTTGAAGAAAGCCATATCTACTTCATTCAACACACTCCATTTTCATTGCCTAGCAGACACATAGCAGAATACTTGAATCATTTTCTCGTATGGAAAGCAGAGGTATGGTCAAACTTTTTGTTTTTGCCCAGCAGGAAAGACACAAAATTTTAATAGTAAAGACATGACCCAATGAGTTAGGACACAATTAAAGTTTGCCTTTAGATGCTTATCTGGGGGAGGGGACACAAGGTTTGTATACAATTTAGAGAAAAAACAGAGTTGACTTTTACAATGTCATGTTTTGTTTGGTTTTATACAATGAATTATGCCAAGAATTCATAGGAAAATGTTCCCCCAGCTAAGGCTCCTTTCCACTGGCTCTCACAAAGTGTGTTTCTCGGGGTGAAGCAGGTTGTTGCTTTAAGTGAACCCAGGAACCTTTCTCTTTGGCTTCCTTCTTTTTGGATCATTTTCCCTATTGAGTTCTAGGAGCTATCACAGCTCTTATAGTGTGTATGCTCAGTACAGGCATTAACTGTCTTGGCAAGACTCTTGACGTTGTTTGTTTACAACAATGTCAACAGCATACTTACAAAACATGGTAGACTCTTCCACTTCCATCATGGTAACATTTGTGGGGCAATCCTTTTAGAACAGTACCCATTACCTCAATGTGGCAGTGTCACCTTGCTTGTAGATTCATGTGTATGTGGCTAAATAAGTAATTCTTTGTTTCCTAAAAGACCTAAAGTGCATATGATGGGTGCTTCTTTTCTTTTCCCTTTGTGTTAATCATTCTGGTGAATCACTGGAAAATGGCAGTTCCCATGGAAAAGAGCACAGGGTTTTAGTTTTTTAGTTGTTGTTGTTTTTGTTTTAAGCCACTCAGATCCAATCCAACATTTTTTTTTTTTTTTTTAGATTTTATTTATTCATTTGCCAGAGAGAGAGAGCAGAAGTAGGGGGAGCAGCAGGCAAAGTGAGAAGGAGAAGCAGACTCCCTGCTGAGCTGGGCGCTTGATGCAGGACTCAATCCCCAGACCCTGGGGTCACGACCTGACCTGAAGGCAGAGGTTTAACCATCTGAGCCACCCAAGTGACCCTCAAACTTTCAACATACATAAAAGCAGCACCTATTGTTTCTCTGTAATTGTGAGGGGAAGTACATGGAAATGTATCTGTGAGAGATGTCCCAGGTTAGAGAAAATAGGCCAAATAAAGATATCAAAATAAAAACCAGTGCTCTTGCCTAAATAAGAAAATCATAATGGAAGCCACTGCCTATAGATCGATTGTATCTTTGGACTAATGTAATTGAGGATTATCATTCACTCAATATTATGCAGTCTTTTTAGTGCCTCAAGGTGGCTGACATTCTTCCAATACCAAATGATCTCTCTTTATGGGCTATTACCTCTCTTCTTGATTCATTCATTCAAGAATACTATGTGCACATATATTTTAATCAGCTCAGGTAAAAAAGATGGATCTATGCTGCGCTAACCGAATAGTAAAGTCAGGTGTCAGGAGGAATTCCTCCAACTATAAAAGTCATTGTTTGGTTTTTGTTTTCTGATTGATGAGAATTACTGCTTTGTGTAGCTTTAGATCTGGAAAGCCCTTTCAGCAAATAGATTAAACCGCACACTTTAATATTTAAGCAGGAAAGTGGTGGCAAGATTCATAACACAATAAACTACCAATTGGTAACATGCTATGTTAGTCAAAGTTATTATTAAGAGCTACTTAACTAGGTATTTCACATTTCACATCTTCATTAAACACTGTAATACTTGCTCTCTTCTAAGTCTCCCATGCCTCTGAGTGGGAGAACCAGTTAATTCTATTTTTTCTTTATTTCCTAGGTTCATAAGGACTATTTAAGTTTATTGAGATGATTTAAAGATCTGTTCAAAGAACAAAAAAGAAAATGAAAATGTCTTTAAGAAAAATTTAAATAAGGGTTCATGTGAAAAACCAGCCTGTTTAAAAAGGTTTAAAAAGTATACCTTATAGAGCTTGTCCACATTATGTTTTTAGAAATCTTGAGTTTTTTTCTTTTTTGATTTTTGGTTCTTTTAAGTAGTTCTAGGGACCCTGTCCCTATAGTGTATAGACCTGAACAAGGCATTTTAGGTGAGTAAAGAGCAGGTACAAAAGCATAAAATCATGAAATAACTGAACTATCACAATAATATAATATATATTATAAGTAATATATATTACATATATAACATATAATTATAAATATGAATAGATATACATACACGCACACACACAAAATAGCTAAGACTTTCCCCTGTGGGAAACTGAGAACCACTGCAGATAAGCCCTACAGCAACATGATCAGATTTCATTTCAGAAAAAAAAAAAAAAATCAAAAATTTTTTGAATTTATTTCACAAAAGAATTCAGGTGAGAAAGTAAAAAAGGGATGTGGAAGGATAAAGCTGCAGGAAAATGTGATAGGGACAAGAGTTGAAGAGGGAAATAAGGATTATATGAGATTGGCCGGTGGAAATAGTGCTATGAATGGAGAAATAGTTAAGAGATAAGATCGACAGAGAAAGAAATACAAGGATGCTTCCAGGATTCCGGTTGTTATTATGAAACAACTTTCACTGATCTCAATTTGTGTGCCTATCAGTATTCACCCACAACAACCTATTTATTTTTTTTTTTAATTTTTTATTTTTTATAAACATATATTTTTATCCCCAGGGGTACAGGTCTGTGAATCACCAGGTTTACACACTTCACAGCACTCACCAAATCACATACCCTCCCCAATGTCCATAATCCCACCCCCTTCTCCCAAACCCCCTCCCCCTGGCAACTCTCAGTTTGTTTTGTGAGATTAAGAGTCACTTATGGTTTGTCTCCCTCCCAATCCCATCTTGTTTCATTTATTCTTCTTCTACCCACTTAAGCCTCCAACCTATTTATTCATAAAGGAATCTTGTATCATTCAGTGAATTTTCATGTGATAAACATTTTAATATAAGAAGTACTCTAATAGGTCATGGCCTCATTTTTGTAAAACAAGAATGATGCTTTATTTTAAAAAGTCTAAGTCAAACGACTAAGTCGAGGAAACATTGTGTTTTTCACCACTTTGCCTCCATTCCAAGGCAGCTGATGAGTAGAAGCTCATTCATGTCCCCCCCCCCAGGCTGACCTCCATGGCTGGATGCTTAAAAGATGCATACACCAAGCTAAAGATCTTCTGTAATGGTTTTCTAGTTCTCCCAAATGATTCATCCAACCAATCTTTCACTTCCTCTCTCTCAATGTCTCTTTTTTCTCTCATTAATAGCTGTCTCCAGGGCCACTTACAATGTAATAGTTATAACATATGTGAAAGTTCAATAACATGTTAGGTGGATTCCAGCCAGTGATTATCTAATCTTTTTTCAGTTTTTTTTTAAATATTTTATTTATTTATTTGAGAGAAACAGCACATAACCAAGGCAAATGAGAGAAGCTGACTCTCTGCTGAGCAGGGAGCCTGACACGGGCCTCGATTCCAGGACACTGGTATCATGAACTGAGCGGAAGGCAATTAACTGACCGAGCTACCAAGCTACGCCTCCTCTTTCTGTGCTCTAACCCGTTAGAAAATAATATATGTCCCCCGACTTTTCTCCCTTTCTTCCTTCTTTCTTTCCTTCCTTCCTTGCTTTCTCTTTATTTCTTTCTCCTTTTTCTTTCCCCAAATATGTTTCATTATTTACAAATAAAAAAAATTCTTCCTCAGTTCTCTTGAGGCACGTTGTTTCCTCCAGGCCCCTGTTGCTTATCTATAATGCATATAAGCCTGCTAAAGCCTAATATTTCCTGACCCAACAAAATATATTTTACTTTGTTTAACCCAGCATTTTCCAAAACATATGCAACCTGAGAATTATTAGTATATATGTCAACTCCTAACTAAAAATAATTCAAGAAGTGCACTTGGGGACAATTATCAGAGTACTCTAAAGATTTGTTTATGAAAGTACCTGAAGAAATACCAAGATGTTGTTGCTGTATGTTCTCTGAGGAGAAAATTATGTATACATGTGTGCATGTGTGTGTATGTGTGTGTGTGAATAGGAAACTTTCTGTTACTTATTTTAATGGGGACATAAAAACAGATTGGTTCATTTTAGTCTATGGCTAAGGTGCTACTTATATACATTTTAATATATGGTGGCATCTATTACACAGTAAAAATACAATTATTTTTGTACCTATTTTATTAACGTATAATTATAACACTGCTTTTAGTTGGAAAGAAAGAAAAATATATTTATTTTGTATGAACATATATATTTGTCTGCATGTTTCCTTATATATAAATGTATATTGAAGTTTAGCTACGAGAAAGTGGCTGAGATAAAAATACTGAAACCCCTATAAAGGCTCTAAAAGATTGGAGGAGGCTGAGGCTGCGGGCTACTGCTTTGAGCTGTGGAGGTGCTGGTTATATAAATAATGTTGAAAGATTTCTCCTTTCATACAAATAAAAGGATCAGGGATGCTCACGGTTCCTGGTGCAAGAGCCGTAATATAGCAAGGCCATGATATCATGGACTATGACCAATTAAAACCATAGCAGTATGTATGAACCAGAAGGATCAAAATATGTGATTTCAAAGGGCATCAGTATAAGCTTGAAATGTAAGGACAGGAGTCATGAAGATCAAGGCTGCTGTCTTCTGCCCACCCTGTCTACTGCTGTCCTTTTGAGGCAGCACAGATCTGAATGGAATGAAGTCTCCTCTACATGACCTTTCTTAAGCAAGAAGGGTAGAGCAGCCACTCTGACTTGGCAGCCTTAATTTTATCTCTTTAGACTGAAGTTGGGCAAATGTGCTTTAAACACTAAAGTTTTAGGACAAAATTAATGTACCTTAAACACATTTTATATACACAATTGGACTTTGAACACAATGCAAAATCACATTTCTTCTCAAGTTCACTGTTTTTATTCTCTGACTGGTGAAAATGACAATTCTTACAGTCTAGTCTGATCATACCTAGAAAAACAGAGAAAGCTTTAAAAGACAGAAGAAAGGACTTTATTGTTATAATAATGTTCTCCTTAGATAACATATCTCTAGATCCTATATTCTTAGGATAAGACATGATAACAAACATTTATTATCTCACAGTTGTTAAGGGTTAGAGATAGAAGAGTAATTTAGCTGGGTGTTTATGCCATGGGTATCTCTCACAAGACTGCAAATGATGGGACAGCCATAGACTTTATAAAAACCGAATCTCAGAAATGACTATCCACCATTTCTCTCCTTATCTTCTATTCATCAGCAATGAGTTGATTCAAGTCCATTTCACAATTAAGGGCACAGGATTAGAGAAAGCTCTGAATGCTAGGTGGTCAGGACCATAGAGAATTATCGCAGTGACTGCTAAATACATATAAAAAAGAAATTAACTGAATCTTCAAAAAGTTAGCTGACTTGGTCAATGGAACCTTGATTAGTTTGCATTCTAATGTCTATCTCTAGGAGTAATGTATGGCTGTTTAACATTTTTGAACAGTGATTTTTTTTTGCATGATCTTTAAAAATGGTTACAAACAATATCTAAATAATGAAGAGTTGGGAATGATTCTATATAATAAACACAAGACAGGATTCTTTGAATAACAGAAGGTTTGCAAATTTTAACAAATGCAATTTTTTAATTCTTTGCTACATGGTATAACATAGCAATGGTAACCTTATCCCACAAATATTAGAAGTTGAATGTAGAGTATTTGTAACTTTTTTGACATTGAGGTCCCAAATGCCCCTATCAGAAGACAAATAGACATTTTGGATAGAGACACAGCTGCACTGCAACAGAGACAGAGTTCATCATCTTTATGGTGTTTTGAAAGAACATCGGATTCAATCCCAGGTGTTCCAGTGCAGGAATTCCTTATAATTACAGAACTAAAATTAAAAAAAAAAAAAATGCTCTCAGCAATCATTTGGTCTAAGACCATCAAATTTATTTCTTAGCCTGCCTGTTCAAGGGAAAGAGTAGGCTAGTCATAGTGAATAGGAAATGCAAAAATCCCGAAGTAGAATTTTAACTAGTGTATTTGTACACAGACCAAAGATGCCCCAAAGCCAGGCAAAACAGAGAAAGAAAGAGAAGATTGGAAAGGGATAAGATCAAAAAGATAGTGGGTAGAGAGGGACAGCTCCTGTAAGGCTTTGTGATGTGAGATACCATATGGGGCAGGTCGTGTAGGGCCTAAGTGATAGGGATGCCATTGAAGAATCATGAGCGCAGAAGTGACCTGATTTTACTTATCTTTTAAAAAGCATTATTTGAGCTGCTCTGTTGAGAATAGACTGTAGGGTAACAAGGGGAGCAAAAGGGAACCAGTTGGGAGGTTATTGCAATAATACAGGTGAGAAATGATAATGGTTTTGAACATGGTTTATAACAGTGGGGATAGTAGAAAATGATCAGACTTTTGAAAATAGAAGCAGTAAGCCAGATGTGTCAGATATAGGCTGTGAGGGGGAAAAAAGAGAGAGAGAGAGAGAGAGAGGAATAAAGGTGATTCTGATATCATTATTCTAATAGCAAAATCTTTCCTTCAATTAAAATACTTTTATCCGGTGGAAACAGAGCCAAACGGATTGAAGCAGAGGTGTCGAGCTCAAATCCCTCACCCAAGATACTCTTTTGACCCTGATATCACCCTGACAACCGGTAGAAATTCTCAGAGAACAGTTTGAGAAACACTTGTAGTAGGTACACATTTCTCAGTCTACATGTGTCTTTTTAAAAATCATATCTGAACTTAGCTTGAACTTAGTTTCAAACTTTCATCCCAAGTGATTACCAAAAACATAATCTTATTCAATCTCAGGTAAAGTCATTTCAGGTTATAATCAGTAAAGTTTTAGAACCTTCTGTAACTCCTTTGAACCAGGAGTTTTAAGGTGCCACAGTGACACTGGTGGAGAAGGTCATAATGCTTGCTAGTATTGTTTACTGGGCCACAATTTGTATCTAATGCAATGTAAATTATTATATAGCCAAAGGCATCTCTCCATTCATCTTAGTGCCCCAAGTTAAATTCAGGCTACATATGTATGGCTCTTTCAACTGTTACTTTGTTATGTCTCCTTAAACTGACAGGGACACAGTAAAATGCAGCTCTATTCTTGTCCCGGTCTGGTGCTGTAGAAAGCTTGGTAGGGCGACTTCAAACCGTATTCACCATTCACAGCTACAGCAACCATCTAATTTATCATTTGAAACTGGAACATGTTATCTGAGACAAATGATATTGAAAAGCAGATGTAAATCAGGACTGTCCTGGGCAGACTAAACTATATAATTATTCTATGTCCAACTCTGATAGCTATCTATCTTCTCTTGTTCTTATGCTATCACGTTATAGTAAATGCCTGCAAGACGGAAGATTTTCAGGTTTTGACAGACAAATTTGGAGAGCACAGCTTCTTTAAAGTCCCAGATACCCAAAGTCAGCAGGTAGTTTTATTACCTTATAAACGTGAACACTAACATTCAGGCGTTGAGGGGTTAAAGCACAGTCTCTTCCTTCACGACACCCTTCCCATCATTGTTATGTTCAAAACTCAGTCCAGAAGTTTAATCTCTTCTGGTGTGGGAGCAACTGTCCAGTGTCTTAAGTGCTCAGGCTGTTGTAACAAATGCCATAGATTGCTGCCTTATAAACAACAGAAATCCATTTCTCACAGTTCTAAATGTCGGGAAGTCCGAGGTCAAAGCAGATTCAGTATTGGGACAGAGCCCACTTTCTGGTAAATAGATGGCCCCTTCTAGCTGTGAGTTTACTTGGAATAAGAGAGGAGGGAGCTTTCTAGTGTCCCTTTTAAGCACACGAATCCCATTCAGGAAGGCTTTCCTCCATAATCGCCTCTCAAAGGCTCCACTCTCTAAATACCATCTCATTTCAAGGATTTAACATACAAATTTGGAGTAACACAAACACGCTGTCTGTAGCACCTGGGAAGTATTCTTCCAGATCTCTTAAGTTTACCCATGTTATTTACTTAAAGGTCAAACATGCACAGTGTTTGTTTCCTGATTTTGCAACTATGACCATGTAAGCAACTGTAACCAGGTGACTCAAATGGGCTCATCTATGGGATTAAAGGGAAGTGTGGGGTAGAGTAAAAACACAGTAGTAATTTCTACTGTCATTCAGTCAACACTGATCACATAGTAAGATAATAGCAATGTTGGGATGACGATCAGTTCTCCTGTCGCCTCCTCTATTGGACTTAATTATTTGATGATACCTTTAAAACCACTGAATTGTCTTGTTTTTATTCTTGTTGTTGTCCCTGAACTCTTACCAAATAATATTGTATCAAGGTTTTAAATCTCTAGGCTTTATAACATGCACAACAGTTTAAGAGAAACTTGGTGTCTCTCGGTATATGTCAACTTCTTGATTTAATGCCCTACATTTTTAACTTATCTCACTATATTTTAAAGACTACTATAAAATATGTAGTGAAATAATTCAATCAATTTGTTTAAGTAAAAAAAAAAAAGAAAAATCTTTATAGAAGTTAATATTGCTATGAAGACCACAACGATTTTAAAAATCTGCTCAATTTTAAAAATTATGGAGGTTTTATTACTTACTGGGTTTAGTAAAATATATCCACCACCTAATACCAAATTTCAGAAGCTTAACTGCACAAAATGTTGACATTCTTTAGATTAATAGCATCTTGGGATAATTAAAGGTTATACTGTTTCATTTATAAAGTACTCATTTATAAAATACTAAAATAAAAAATTAGTGAGGAGCAATTAGGAGCACACTTTGTTCCTAACTATAGATAAATCATAGCATGTAAGGCTAGAATATCCAAGACATAGGTTATCAACATAAAAAGGAAATAACTCATTTTGTAAATATGGAAAATACTCGAAATATAAAATTAGGTTTCCCTTACATTCATATAAACTCCTAAATTCTTACTTATGAGTTTAGTTTTATTCAGAATAATTTCTTGATCCTATTTGAATCTATATATATAATAAGAATAGAAAAAAGCAGGTGCTTTTAAGATTTTTATTTACTTATTTGACAGAGAGAGACACAGCGAAAGAGGGAACACAAGCAGGGGAAATGGCAGAGGGAGAAACAGGCTCCCCACTGAGCAAGGAGCCCGATGTGGGGCTGAATCCCAGAACCCTGGGATCATGACCTGAGCCAAAGGCAGAGGCTTAATGCCTTAGCCACCCAGGTGCTCCAGGTGTCCAACTCTTGATGTCAGCTCAGATCTTGATCTCAGGGTTGTGAGGTCATGCCCAACATATAGTAAGAAGCATATGTTAATTGAAATATGCTAAATATGAAAAAATGAAAACTATTTCAAATTTATTTACTTATTCATATGTTCATTTATTTGACTTTTTTTTTTTTTAATACTATTGCTTAGGTCCTATTCTATCAACTAAAGCAATACAAAGTATCCAAACTCAGGATGGTTTAGAATCTAATTAGGGAGTTCACTGTAAATGAATTTAAAAGTAATTATTTAGAAATATAATTTTAGAAATATAATGTAAAGTAGTTTTGAGCTATGTAAAAATAAATACATAAATAAATAAATAAATAAATAAATAAAATGAGTGAGAGGAAAAATGAAAGATGTAGAGAAAGAGAGGAGGGTGCTATTTCAAATGACTTGGTCTGTATCCATAAACAGAGCCTAAGTCAGAGGCATCTGGGTGGCTCAGTCCATTAAGCATCAAACTCTGGGTTTCAACTCAGGTCATGATTTCAGGGTCATGAGATCAAACCCCGCATCAGGCTTCACACTCAGCACAGAGTCTGCTAAAGTTTGCCTCCCTCCCTATCTCTCTCTGCCCCCTCCCCATGTTCTCTCTCTCTCTCTTTCTTTCTCTCTCTCTCAAACAAATGAATGAATAAATAAATCTTTTTAAAAAAAGAGCCCAAGTCAAGGATTAATGTTCAAATGACTTATTAGGAAAGTATTCTCAAAGGAAGGGAAGAACTTGAAGTGGACAGAGCAGAAGAAAAAAGCATAAGAATATGGTCTACTGCTAGAGACGAGCTTCAATCTGATCCCATGGGGAAGATGCAGGATATCAACTGACCCACAAACTTGGCCTCATATCCCTGCCAGTTAGTGTATGGCCAGAGTTTTTGATTTTCTTTCTTGAGGAGAGGGTAAATTCCAAGTGATTCCTCTTGACCTTTTCCTCTAGCTCCTCCTCTGCAGGTCAAGGAGAAGTGTGAGGATTGTATCAATAGCTAAATATATTCATGAGGTACCAGGAAATGAGCATAGGCTGGACCAAGGTGGGTCCAGTGGATCCTCTAGGAGATGGAACTGAGCTCTATTTATTAACTGATCTCCTCCTCTCAATGGGGGGTGGAGAGATGATGAAAACACTTTCGATCTCAAATATCATTGTCAACTCAGTTCTTCTATCCAAGAGTCCTCTAAACATCTATTATTCCCCCTTGTGTGTGTGTGTGTGTATGTGTGTGTGTTTTCTCAAATAAATGATGATAGGTCATTCTGGGGAAGAAGTAGGAACTGAACAAGTGATCGGGACTTTCCACTGGGGCAGGTGACCACCACTTCTGCTTGTCCATTTCTGATTATCTAATTATATACTAAGTAATAATCTGTCAGCTGCTTATTTATCTTGCTCCAGGAACAGGATGGATCTCTTCAAATCTTATCAAAACTCACAGACCATCTAAATTATTTTCAACATTTTTATATATTTCACTAGTGCTGCATAATTAATATTGCAAAATGCTATTCTTCATGTTATAATTTTAATTTGACATACCATCTGAAATTTTTAAAACCAAAAATAACATTCTGTAATGTAAAATAATAATAATCATCCTCTCTGTGTTAGGCACCGTGCTAGGCACTGTGTTAACTCAGAGCCAGAAGTGTCACATTCAATTGCTAAGGTAATTTCAGAGAATCAGAGGCATAGTCTCTCAACCTCAGTTTTCCCAGGCTACAGACTATAGATTTTCATAGTACTCCATGAAAATAAAAATATTTGCCCTATATTACCTTTCCATTTTAAAGTCCAAAATTAAAGATTTATTTTGAAAGATATAAAATCCCTGTACACATTCATTTACATATATTCATTTGAGCAGATGTCTCACATTTGGGCTAGTTTAGAATACGTCTGTGTAGTTATGTATACATATATGTAGTTGGAGATCGAGAAATTAATACATAAGTGATGAGTTGGAACATTAAAAAAATTTGGTCTACAGATAATTTTATATTAATAACCACTTTGTTAGCTCATAGAAGAATGTTACTCTTTTTTCTCCACTTTTTGAAATTCACTCTACTATTCTGGTCCTAAAATAAGAACTTTCTTTTTTTTAGCTTAAATTTAAAACTGGCCTTTCCAACACATGACTTTTCTTGCTTTCGAAAAGGCCTCCTCATAAAAGCTACAAAGGACTCTCACACTTCAAATAGTTCCCTCAGACATTTCGATAAGTGTAAATGAATTTTTTAATCTTCTGGCAGATTCATAATGCCCCACAGATGTGTCCCTGGCTAAGAAAATCACATAGACGTCTGTAAGAGGAATGCTGTCCACTAACAGCTGCTATATTGCTTCCAGGGCCTAAAGTGCTGTCCCCAGCTGCCATTTCATTCTTCCTAGAGTGCTTTTATGTTACAAACTTCCAAGTTTAGGAGAGTTTCTCTTATTATAGCAGCTCAGGGGCATCTTCTTTCTGACAAACTCCCCTGCATATGACTCGAGACTGAGAAAATGGTCACCAAGTCCCTTTAAGGGTAACTTGTCAGGAGGAGAGTCTGTCTAGGTGTGTGGGGTGGGGGACACCGAGGGAGGGAAGAAGAAAAGGACTGAGAGAGGTTTAATCAGAAGTGACTCACTTATGTGTTATAGGGAAGATGTAGTTTCTCACCCAGAAGGGTCTGTGTTTTTAAGGAAATATTGCTGAGGCATGTTCTTCAACAGTATTTGCTCTGAGGAACCCAAAGGGTAGACGGGAAATGGAAGAATTCAATTTGAACATGGCCCAGTGGTACAACTAAACACTTCTCATCTATGAATCATGCCTTCCCATAAACTCCGTTTACAATACTCGATTTCTTGAGTTAAAGCAACCTACAATGCTATAGTTTAATATGAATTAAAAGAACATAATTGCATACAGCAAAAACATTTATTGAGCATGACATTTGCCATTTCCTGTTACCACTCCTGCTACCCCTTCTTCTTCTTTTTCTTTTTCCTTTTTTTTTTTTTTTTTAAATGAGGTATGGCTAAAAAAGGTAAATTTTATAGGTTATCAGTTTCATTTCTTCTTTCAAGCGTCAGGCATTTCATTTCAGTGCTTCACTTTTCAATTTCTTTTTCTCATTATACAATGTATTCATTTTAAAGATCTTGTAGTTTAACAGGTATTCACTTCAGAAGGCTTTTCTGGAATGGATTTTCTACCAGGAAGGTAATTTATCATATTGAGTACTGTCTCTCAAGCTAAAAAGGAAATTGGTAGATAATAAACATTCCAATGCACCCTTTGTATTTGCAAGTGCAGTCTTTAAAATAAGATGGATGTACTTTAAGCAGTTTCAACAATGTAGAAGGCAGGGTCTGACATGTGTGTACATTTGGTTCAAACCATTTTTTGAAGTTGGCCATCTTTCTTGGCACACTGTATTAAGCATTTGTAAAGCTTGAAACCTAGCCATGCTTTAAGATAACCAGAAGTGCTACTTTTATAATTCAGACACCTATTATAGACACATCCTATTTTAAGAAATCCTTACACGAAAACACACTTCTCTATATACAAGTTTTTTAAAGTAATTTAAATGGTAAATATGAGACATATTTATAACGCTTTATATTTTTCAAAATTTTTAATAAAAGTTGATTTCATAGCCAAGTTTTTTAGGAATACTTCATTTTCAGGAAAAGAATGTTAAGGACTGTGTCTGACTTGTCAGTTTATGGGAGAATGAGCATATAACACGGGGGGTTCAATGTTGGGGACTTAGTTGGGGGGAAATTCTGCATGTCTTCCTGCATCTAAGTGCCAAATTATATTTTGTAAACATACGCTTAATGAGAGACTGGACACAATATTTCACAAAAACATTTTGATTGACTCCCGAGCCTTCTCCATCATTCCTGTTTGTGCAGAAATTACTGGAACGTGGCGGACTGTGGCACCATACGCTCACTACCATGACCTCTCCAGAACGTCATTCATTCATGTGACATGTACTTCCTAAATGCCTCCCACTGGCCAAGTATTTACTTCAATATAATATGAATACAGCAGTTAACAGAAATAGCCTTTACTCCATGGAATTTAATTTAATTCTACTGGGTTTTTTTTTTTTTTTTTTTTACTTTTCTTAGTTTTCCTTTTCCTTAACATAACTAAATATTTCATATAGTGATAAGGGCTATTATAGACCATTAAGCGGAGTAAGGAGTTAGAGGTTGGAGTGGAAAGTGTTTGTTAACTGTGCCGTCAGGGAAAGCCTCACTGAGGAAGTGGCCGCACTGGGGAGTGAGGCATGTCAGGATCCGAAGTTGTCCTATTCAGGCAGGGGAAGCAGCTTGGTCAGGAAGGAGGAGATCGTGGAAGATCAGAAATTTAGACCACGGTTTCTGGTTCAGTTTATTCTGCAAAAAGAAACACTGAAGTCTTTTGGCAAGAAATTTTCATGATGAGATTTTAAAATTTAAAAAGATCACATTACTGAAAAAAAAAATGTGAGCATTCCAAGGGGCAGGGAACAAGTTGATGGCAAGCATAACGTCTAGAATCTTTGTTTTTGCATCTCCACTACCCAGCACAGTCCTAAACAACATGATAATTGCTCAATATATTTCTGTTTAATTACCAATTTCAAAGTAGTTATGAAAGTGATATACAAAAAGCAACCTTAAGCCTACTCCTAGTGGAGGTCTAGCTCTTTGAGGAAAGATTTAAATGGTTGGTCTGGTATCTGTAAGTAGGCAAACAAATTCTCTAGTCATCTGTACTTATTTAACAAAGGTTTCCCTTTCTAAGAGTACAACTCTCGTAACAGGACATTATTCTGTCCCACACAGTCCAAAAGGTAAACTATGATTTGCTCAATATACACTTTACTTAAAAGGACACAATGGTGGGGCATCTGGGTGGCTCAGTGGGTTAAAGCCTCCACCTTCGGCTCAGATCAGGATCTCAGGCTCATGGGATTGAGCACTCCAAGTGCTCCCGCCTCCACTCCAAGTTCAGCAGAGAGCCTGCTTGAGGATTCTCTCTCTCCATCTCTCTTTCCCTGCCTCTCTCAATACCTCTCCCTCAAATAAATATTTATTTATTTATAAAATTGTAAAAAAAATTATAAAACTATAAAAATAAATAAAATAAAAATAAAAAATAAATTAAAAATAAAATAAAATTTTATTTATAAAATTGTGTAATAAAGGTACACAAAAGGAATATAAAGATTTCTAAAGAGCTATGGACATGGAAGACATCAGGAGCAAAGACTGTAAGAATTTCTCGTGGTAATCATATAGTCAAAGCCTCTGTCTAAAGTAAAGGGTAATTTTATTCCGAATTTTATTATTTGACTAAATATTTACAAACTTGGACCCAATTCCGGGTGAAACTGATAGCACATATTTAGAAATTATACGTTTTTAGCACAGTCTTTACACAAGCATTCTTTTTTCTGAGGGTGTTTTGTCTGTGAGCTCCGTTCTCATGTTTCACTCACTTTCAATCATATTTCCATTTCACTGTTTGGAGAATAAAGCTCTAATTCATCGCCACATGCAATTTACAACAGTGATGTCTGGGTGGACGTTTCTTCTCTTAAAATGCGCACGCACAGATTGCTGCACAGTCTACCGTCTTTTGCAAGCCATCACTTGCAAAAAGAGATTCTACCAACAATCTACCAGCTCTGTTATCACTCAGAAGCTTGATGGCGGCAACCTTGGCTTCCTCGAAGCATCCTCTGAGTCACTGACACTGTCCGTTTACTCTCTTCCTTTCGGTTAATTTGGTCCGTTTTTCAATTCATCCCCGTTGTCAGTTTATACAATATATCAGCATCTTTCAAGTGTCTCTTTGGATCACGCAAGGTGAAAAAAATACAAGTGATGACCTGATCAAAAATATAAAGGGATCAAAATATATAAAGAATATATATATGGGATCAAAAATATAAAGAATTCTCCAGAATAGAAAATGATAGAAACAGAAGAAAATATCGAAGACAGTAAAGGAAATATAATTAAGGGAAACATAATTTGGGGATAATTACCCTGCCATTAATGCCTAATAGTAAAATATGATATATGTCAGAAGAGTTTCCATAATATCATTTATTCAGTAACTTCAGTCCCGTTGAATGCCTACCATGTGCCAGGCTTAACACTAGTGCTAACATTAGAACAGTGAGCAAGACAGGATTCCTTTTCTTAAGGAGCTTACATTTTAGTAGATACATACTGATAAAAATGTAATTCCAATGTAATGAGAGAAATGTTATCATGAGAGAAGTATGGATTAATTAAATAGAAAAAAGAGGTTTCGGTAGTACCTCCAAAGAGCACCTCACCCAGATTTGAAGGTCAATAAAGGCTTCCTGTAGAAAGTGTTATCTAAACTAAGACCTTAAATATGAATTAGATTCTTGGCAGAAACGGCTCCAGGCTGAAATTTCAACTTGTACAAAGTATCGGAGGTAAGAAAGAACACGATCTTCTTCAGAAAATGCAAGCGTAGTTTGGCTGAAGCATAGTATAAGAAGTGAGCGAGAAAAGGGTAGAGAAGCCATTTTCTCTATCTCATGGATGCAGGGGTAGAGAAAGCAGCTGAGAATGCAGGGTATTTCATGCAATCCCATGGTCAATGGGAAACACTGAGGAGTTTGTGTAGAGCTCACTCTGTACGTTGATTTAGGAATGAATTGGAAAGAGTTAAAATTGGGAGAATGGCAGAAATACTAATTAGAAAATTTCCAAAATAATCTGACCAAGATATTAACATATTCATACTGGGATTGGAGAAACGTTAATTGATTACACGGATATTTAGGAGAGAGAACAAATTTTATGCTCCCAGGTTAATCATTAAGTATCAAGAGAGTGAAGAGTTATGAGTGTCTCCCAGATTCTTGACTCTAGGGGGTGCTACATTCTTGACAGGTGACCCAAGCAGCATGGGCAGGTCAGACAGAGCTTCTTGTTATAACATATCCTATTTCCCTAGTTACTCAGGGTATTTTTTAAAAGAGTTTCTCATTGTTCAACATATCTAAAACCCTGTAATTATCTTAGGGACTGAATTGTGTCCCCATCAAATCTTTGCTTTGAAGCTGTAGCCCCAAGTTGACTGTATTTTGGCAGCCCCTTAAAGAGGTCATTAGAGCTAAATAATGAGCTCTTCGGGTGGTGTCGTTATAAAAGGAGAGATTAAGACCTACAGAAAGAAATGCCAGAGAGCAAGGTATATGAGGACACAGAGAGAAGAGAAGTTGGTCACTTTCAAACCAAGGAGAAAGGTCCCGGGGGAACCAAAACTCCTGACCTCTTAAGTCTTGGACTTCCTGCCTCTGGAGTCGTGAGGAAGTGAATTTCTGTTGTATAAGCCACCCATTATGGTATTTTGTTATAAGTATTTTGTTATAACAGACCTAGAAGCTAACACAAGCCCCAAAACAGAATTCATCTAAAAAGAAAATTTGCCAAAATTATATGAGAAATGCTTCATATTTATCAGAGATCATGTTAAAGTCTAGGGATAGTATATATAAGCTTAAAAATGTATCTTTTAATGAAGAGTAGTAAAGGGCATGTTGTAACAAACATTCCTTCTCAGTTAATGCTGCCACAAGTATTTTCAGGATTTGTTCAGGCCAATGGAAATTGTCTCAAGAAACTAATCATAAGAAATTAGGTTAACACAGCGAAATCATTCAATTAATGATCTCATGCAGTGGTTATGACATGGTTTGGCTTGAGGAAGATGTCCCCCACATACACACAATACATAGTCCTCTCCATCAGTCCTCTAATAAGAAAAAAATAATAGGCTTCCTAAATAAATGAGATACGAGGTAAATTCACTAACCCTTCTTCCAACCAGATTTCTAAGACTCGAATTCCTAAAACTTCTAGTACAACGACAAATCTCCTGCAAGCTTTTAATGTTTTCTTGGTTTCCTGGTAGCTATTGTAGTCTCAATACTATTGGGTTTCTGAAATTAAACAAACAGCCCAGCATTTTATCAATCATATTATTTTTCAATGGGGTAAAGTAATTTATGCCAGTGATTTCTACCTTCATAAATTCATAATAATTTTGCAGGAAGATTAAGGCTCACATATTAGATTTTTTTAAAAAGAGTTACATGCTGTATCCAGGACTTCCTACAATGTTTGCCCTATTCGCTAAAATCAAGAGCAGCAGTTGTAACAATATCAAATTTGAAGCACTAAATTTACAAATAGCTTTTCTCCCAGAATATTTTAAAGATAAATATGTGGTTATTTAATAAAATTTGAAGAGGGTATCTTTAAAATAAATTGCCCTTGGGGTGCTTGGGTGGCTCAGTCAGTTAAGCGTCTGCTTTGGGCTCAGGTCACAATACCAGGGTCCTGGGATTGAACCCCACATTGGGTCCCCTGCTAAGCAGGGAGCCTGCTTCTCCCTCTCCTCCTTGCTTCTGTTCTTTCTTGTTATCTCTGTCTATGTCTCTCAAATAAATATATTAAAAATCTTAATAAACATTAAAACAAAATATATCTCAGGTTTAAAAAAATAAAACAAAAAATAAGATAAAATAAAAATAAAATACCAAAAACTCAAAAAATTTAGTTACTGATATTATTGTGTGGACATAGAATAACAAACAAAAAAATCCTCCTCTCTGTACTCCTACATTTTACCATTCTTAGAGCGTTTTCTGTGTTTGAATTTTAATAGTTTTTTGCTATTATCTTAGATTTCCAATATAGTAACTTAGGAAAATGACCTTGTATCATTTGTTTTGATTTTTACATACATGGTATCATTCAAAATGGCTCATATACAATATATACTTGTAGATGATGCAAACAGATAGCCTTATGTATATATACTTACTGAAAATCAAGAGATTTTCCAGACAGAGCCTGATGATTCCAGAGAAGCTATAGGAACATACTTAGTATTATTCCTGCCAGGTCAAAGTTTGAAGCAAGCACTCCAACTGGTCTTCATCATTGATGTAAATCTTATCGAAAAGCTATTACTGAGAAAATAACTAAGCTTAAATTACATTGAAGAAAAATTCCACAAGGAGTTTTTATTCTTTTTTAATTATTAACATCAAAGGGCAAATTTAGTGGCATTAATTTAGGCTTGAAAGAAGGCACACTACCTTTGGAAAAGATGGTTCCACAGAGATCAATTTATAACACCAGTGTAACTGAAAATGTATCATGTTCAACAAGTTTAAAGCAAAAATAGTTGAAAACTGCTGGTATAAAACAACCTAGTCCTTTTCCAAATTAGTGCTTTAAGAGGCTCATAGAAAATTAATTAATGGCTCCAAACTACTGTTCAATGGTGGCCAGAATTTCTGTTCTCTTCTGTACTGCATCATAAGGGAGACTTCTCCACATCTAATCCACTGAGCGTGTTTTGGGGTGTGTGTGTGTGTGTGTGTGTGTGTGTGTGTGTGTACAAAATAATAGTGGAAATAAAAATGGGTCACAAAAGAAAGATAATGATGCAAAAATTATTTTACTGCTAATGCAACAGTTATATGACAACATCTTTAAAATACGGAATTCATAGACATTTAGTATGCAAACATAATATAAACAAACAGCATGTCAAACAAACCAGGAATTTATGTACTTGGATGGATGGAATTTAAATCCTAAGATACAGAGCAGACTCAAATATTGGCACCAGTACATCCAGATGTCTAGTTTACTTTGTGCTATGTATGCAGTTGGAGAAAAAAGAAAAGCATACAATAGAGCAAAGAGTGGGAATTATATAAAAGATCATAGAAGGTCAAAAAACACAGAAAATGAGGGCAAGTCACAGACCTAAACTATAGAGAACCTTGAGGGGTTTTCGTGAGAGCAAAGGGAGCGCTATTGACATTGAGCTAGCCACTATTAAGAAATGTGTGAAAAAGTGTAACTGAGAGATCAGGAGATGGAAATCAAAGTCAAGGTTATAGAATTTAGGATGCTCACGGACAGCCAACCACTACCTAGATTAGATGGATTTTCAGACACCAAATTCCTCCTGCCTCCAGCAATCAGGACAGAACTTTTCTAATATCATTTTAACTTGCAGGTATTTCTTATAGCAATTTGCAAAAGTTTTATACTGAGGATGTGAAATGAAGTTGAAATGAAGTTTTGTTTCTTTGCTTGCTAATGGAGCAACCTAGGTCTCTTGTTAATATTCACTCTCATTGATACAATAGGATAGTACATAACATATAAGATTTTTCAACATCTAAATGCACTGTATTTCTTTGTCTTTTATGAGTATTAGTAACTCAGAAGAGCGGTGTCACACAAGCAAATGGCATTAAGCAACACTTTCAAGGTGAGCAGCTCTAAAATAGGAATAGTAAGGATAGTTAATTAACCATTGCTTGAGTATTTAGGATAAGTCAGCAGAAAATATTCATGTAAAGAAGGCTAACATGAGGGTGCCTCCGTGGCTCAGTGGGTTAAGCCTATGCCTTCATTCAGCTCAGGTCATGATCTCAGGGTCCTGGAACAGAGCCCTGTGTCAGGCTCTCTGCTCAGCAGGGAGCCTGCTTCCCTCTCTCTGCCTGCCTCTCTGCCTACTTGTGATCTCTCAATCTCTCTCTCTGCCAAATAAATAAATAAATAATCTTAAAAAAAAAAAAAAAAAGCTAACATGGCAATGCCATTCTCTTTTTACTCCTACACACACACACACACACACACACACACACATTCAATTTAAGATTGAAGGTATGAATATTGAGTTCTTAACTCTTAATTCAGTTGTGTTCTTAATTCAGTTTTTTTTTCTAAAATCCAACAAAAACCTGACCTAAGGAAACCAAGATGCATCTCTAGTGTTTAAAGATTTTAAGATTTTTAAAAAGATTTTTAAAAAAGATTTTTTTAAAGATTTTTTAAAGATTTTAAGATTTTTTTAATAGGTTGTAATCTTTGAACTTTGAAAATCCCTTTATTTTGGGCTCCCATCATACAGCTATCCAATGGGCAGAGATGTTTCTCAATGAAATGTAGCACCATCCCACCTGGAAAAGTTTAAAGGTTTGTCTTGCACAGAGAGTAGGTGTGAAAGTAACAGTGCCACAACATATCTGATGAGCAGCATGACGCTTCTTCCTCTTGCAAGCAAACCAGGTGATAATTTGAAAGTTTTGCACCTGTCTTGGAACCTGTGACAATATTTGCCACAAAGTTTATAGAACAACATGCTTTCAGTTTGCATCTCTCTAGCTCTCCTGTAATGCTTGTGTTTATGGTCTCTCCTACATGAGTAACCAAATCAACACAAGGTCTAGTATTCATAAACATCGTAAAGAAACATCTTTGTTTTGTGAAGTTTGCTAAGTTTCAGTTGTTTTACTATTTGATCAGAATTTTGTTCTTAAAGACTTGCAAAGGCGAGTCACAACTTCTATCAAATATTTGAAAATGGTTCAAGGCATTTCCCTTCACAAGAAGAGTCTGCATTTGGGATTTCCTTCCTAAGTAATTGTCACTTGGGTTTTTACTTCAGAGATTGGGACATTTTTTCCAAAACTATTGTTTTAAAGTTATTTAAAAAAAAAAAAAAAAAAAAAAAACATTGCAAGGGAGCCTGGGTGTCTCAGTGGGTTAAAGCCTCTGCCTTTGGCTCAGGGTATGGGGATCGAGCCCCGCGCCCCCGCCCCAGTGCTCGGCAGGGAGCCTGCTTCCCTTCTCTCTCTACCTGCCTCTCTGCCTAAGTGTGATCTGTGTCAAATAAATAAATCTTTAAAAAAAAAAAAACTATTGTATTTTATATAATAGGATGTACCACTATAATTTTGACCCTAAAATAAACAAAAGATGTATAGTTTTATTCCTTTGGTTATAAAATATTATATAACTGTGTTTGCCATTTTATTAGATAATATGACTAGCTGTCCCATTAACACTAAATCGAAAAGTGTAAAATTTCTAGGACTTCTTTAACAAACTCAACTTTTTTTCATTCGCTATATCCTGTTCCCCTCAATACAAAATTTCTTTGCTGAGTTTAAAATAGAAATTCTCCTCATCAATCCAAACACACCTCTCATTATTCTCCAACACCCACTACTGCTTTGGACAAGTTTACCTTGCTGTCCCTAATGTACGTTCTCTGCTACCTCTGACCTTAACTGTGCTCCACTTCATTTGGGGAATGTCCTCTTTAGGGACCCAAACATCACTCCTTGGGTAATCCACGCATATAAGTGATGTTATTTCAAAAAAAAAAGTAGTAAGCAAATCTAGAAATATTATTGATAGGGGCGCCTGGGTGTCTCAGTGGGTTGGGCCTTTGCCTCAGAGGTCAGGTCATGATCTCAGGGTCCTGGGATTGAGCCCCACATCGGGCTCTCTGCTCGGCAGGGAGCCTGCTTCCCCCTCTCTCTCTCTGTCTATTTGTGATCCCTCTCTTTGTCAAATAAATAAATAAATAAATAAATAAAATGTTTTTAAAAATTAAAAAAAATTATTGATAAATATTGTAATTATCTGCTCTTTTTCATATTATTGATAAATATTGTAATTATCTGCTCTTGTTCATATTATATGATCCCAGAAAATGGAAACTTTGTTAAATAAAATCTTGTGTAGGTTCAAAGTCTCTTAACAAAATAGCTTAATAAAGTGAATCACGAACATTTTACTGTATACTAATAATGTATTAGAAACCATGAAAACACAAACAATTTAGCTTTATAGCAAAGCATTGGGTAAAATGTTAATACATATATGCACTTGCCTATCGGTTATTATCATGTTAATTTAAATTGCTAGCTGCCCCAGGGCTCAGTTCCTCCCTTTGACTTTCCTCTAGTGAACCCAAGGCAGCTTCAGAATAAGACCTCCCAACTCTTGGACAGTTGTGCTTGTTAGGCTTCAGAGTTTCTTGACATGTTTATTCACCCTGAGAGAAGCTCTCAGAAATTTCCTAAGGACTGTGTTACAGAACATTTGACTACAGTATTGCCCCTCCTTTTGACCTAACTTCTTCATTCCTCAGATGAAAGATGAACATGGAGAGTTCATGGGGAGGGGGGTGTTGCCAAACAGCAGGGGTCATGGGAAAATGGAATGATCAGGAAGGAACTTGCAGGAACTAAGTGTGAATGAGTGGTTGAGGGCCTTGCAGTAAGAGTATCAAGTTTCAAGCGGGACAAAGTCAGAAAAACAAGAGGATGAAAAAAGACATCCAGAAAGAGAACTGAGTTGCTGACTAGTATTTTTTGTACTTCAAAGTAACAGAGCACCGCAAATGCTAGAATAACGGAAGTATTATAACAATCACTACTTTCGATATAATCTGTGTACTCAGATGAGGAGACATGGCTGAGTTTGTGCTGACTTTGAAGGGATAGGACCTGAATTTGAGACCTTTTCAAAGACACTTTTCCGAGGGAAGGTAAACTGAGTCCCAGCAGAAGTTGGCCAGATGGAGGTTGAGACGCTACTAGCTCAAAAACTCATGAACACCTTTGAATGTGTGGATCCTACAAATGTTTCATTGTCTTAATTACTCCAGCAGCAACAACAAATGCCTGGCCCCTTTCTGTGTTAGACTCTGGGCCAGGCGGGGAGAAGAACGGTGTTGCTACTGGCTCACACGGAGAGTGGATCTACTCAGCATCCTTTTTAAAGTTCTTTCTATTATATTTCTCTTCTATTGTTCCCAAACCTTCAGTAAAATCTTGTTAAACGTTACAACCTGTTCTCAGTGATTCCTGTGGGGAGCTAAAAAGCCGGCTCTCTGCCCAAACTGAACATGCAGCAGTTTAGACCAGCAACAGCCGCTTGAGAGAAGTTACTCTTAAGATCAAGGGTGAAATAACATGCTCCAGGGCTTGTGGTAAACCGTGAGCAGCGGGCAGAGCAGGATTCTAGAGCCAGATGGCTGCTTGATGTGGCAGTGTCCAGAACAGATGTATATGCATTTGCTGGAGACTACCAGATGTTCCAAAGTAGGATAATCTGGGAAAAGCCTAGACATAATAGAGTCCCTTGGAGTTCCAGCTACATACTATGCATTAGAGGGAAAGGCCATGTGATATATTATTGCCTCAATTCTAGGATATTGGTTAGCATTAACATTAGATTTGTAATGGCGGCACATAATTATATATATTATAAATATACATTAACTTTTTTTAAAAAGGAGTAAATGGTCTAAGGTTTATTTTCATTTTGGTGCATTTTAATAATTTATTATATCATGGCTTGAAAAAATTAAAGGATGCATAACTCTCCTATAAGTAACTCTAATTATGTATTCACCTATTCATTTTAACTTTTAAAATCCTCTAAAATTCAAAGCCAATGCTTTTTTCTCCGTAAAATCTTTAAAAATAAATTCATTATTTTTCAAATGCCTAAATGGTCTCCTGCAGTTTACTTACTCCGTGGCAGGGAGATGGATTCAACTCAGTACCAAATCTAGAAACCAATCTATCATGCCTGGGCTATATGTGAATCAGAGGTGTGCGTTATGTGAGCAAATGAGGAAAGGAAACAAGAAGAAAAAAGGAAATACAGTAAAAGGAAAGAGAGGTAAATGATAATAAAATAGAGTCTTCCCCTACTCCTTTCCCCCATTTTAGACACCAGTGAAATTCTAGACACATTGTAAGTATTAATGGACTTTACTCTGGACGCCCCTTCAGATGTATATGCACAAAGGAAATCCATTACATCTATATCCACTGCCTCTTAAAAAGAAGTTATGTCTTCTGGGACACATGTGGCTTACAGATTCCTCCAGAAATAATAGAACCTCACAGGCTATTTCATAGGTAAGAAAAAATGGCCTAAGAATTCTTACTAAAAAATTTGTTGGTAAGGACTGCAATATCATATATATTTTCCCCCGTTGGTTATATAGGGTTCCAAGAAAATGCAATACATTTAAAATGGAAAAATATTTTACATAGCTTTGTCCCTATCATTTATGTTTACCAATTTTGTGCTTAAGATACATTTTCTAAATTTATATTTCAGGAATCCTGCAAAGCAAAAAAACAAGAAATTAAAGGCCGATATTATTGTACTTGTAAAATAAAATATGACCTAATTACAATTATTAATATAAATTAGACTTGCTTCCTAGATGCTAAAAATAAAAATTGCCGATGACTATTTTAATAATTTCATAATTCTTACACTGTGTGTAGGATCTTATACTATGACAGATTTACTACTATTCTAATTTAATAGAACATAGTTATATGTTCACCAAACTATGAATTTATTTAAACTGAAATTCTTTCTAAGATCCAGTGTAACTGTAATTTTTGCCAGCAGTAGTATAAATTGCCAGCAGTATTCCTTAAATTTAATCTTTTTCCTCCTTTCCATTTAATTTACCTCATCAAGCCACAAAGTAGTTAGGTAAATATTCTTTCATTTACAAAGATTGAACCCAATTAGAAATATGGGTTAGAAGGAAATGCATCCAACCAACATGGAGAACGAGTGAGTGAATGGATCGTATATCCAGTTGATGATGAATTAATAAAGATATAGAAGTCTAATTTTTATCTTACTCCATTCATTTTTTTTATTATTATTCAGTGACAACTCAGGTATTTATCTGCAAACCTTTGTGGAGAACTAAAATTTGTATTTTAAAATTCATTGTCATTAATTTTATTAATTGTTATCTCCTTGATTTTTGATGCATAATTTCACAAATTGCTTATATTCTACTCTATCATTTACAAAAATATCCTCCTTTATTCTTCATAATTATATTCTTTGGCAGTTATATCATATTCGGTCATGAAACCCACAAATATTCCAAATTCTAGCTGTGTATGCCATTGGTTAAGAAAGAAAACATTATTATTTCCAACATCCCTTACTTACACAAAGGTTCTTATTGAATTTGATGTTTCAAATAACACACTTGACAATTTTATTGTTGTCAGTGATAAGAGTGCAGCTCAAACAAAACAAATGTCCTTTGCTGTCAAAGACAAGGGTATCTCATGTCTTGAATGCCATCACAGACAGGAAATTGCTAGCACTGGTTTGAAACAGGGATTTCAGGAAGGAAAAGGCAAAGGCTTCTTGACAAACTACATTCTTTAAAAAGTGTCCATCAATCAAAGGAAGAAAAATTCTTTAGATTAGATGTTAACTCTTCTAACAGAAGCATATGGTTATGCAATTACTCTCCACACAAGAAAAGCCCAGGAATTCTAACAATTGCAAGGGCATATTGTGAAAGACTTCATGAGCTTTATCTATTCTGCTGAAATACTAGTGTTAATTAAATTGCATGTAATAAATTGAAGCTATATAGAAACAAGCATGCTAACTATACTTTTAAATCATATTGGTTAAATGCAAAGACAAAACAGGTAAAAATCTGAAAATAAAACTCACCTGTTCTAATTTTTCAAATGTAATCAGAATTTGTAATGCATGTATTTCAATGAAAAGGGCATGTGATAAGTAAATCACTCAAATATTTTAAAGATTACACATTAAGAATACAGTTCTGTCTGTACCCCCTCCATATTTACTGCTACTAATGTCTTGTTATATTATCTCAGGTGAAATCTCAATTGACTGGCAATAGATTATTCAATTCCTTTTTCTTCCAGAGCAACAAGACATTTTACTGCATTTTCTTTTCTTTGCGTTCTTGCCAAAGTCTTTTTCATAAAGATATACTGTATCAAGTGTGCTCCGCATGTTGTGAAAAAGATAAGTCTCCACTTTTAAATTGCCTTTGGGATGTGGTAAGAAAATTAATTAAATGTATTATATCACATTATTGACTGAATGACTTCAATGTCATCATTTACATTTCTCAAAATATTACTACATATCACAAAGGCAAATCTGATGTAGGAAACAAACCCTAGCCTGTGAGAAATGGGGTGAAAAAGTCGTTGCTCACAAATGAGTAGGATTTAATCAATAATTCTTGCTAACCCATCCTATCAGTAAGCTATTGCAGAACTCAAATATATTTCATGATTAAAAAAAAAAGATATAAAGTAAAAAGGGGGGAATATCACATTACTTTGTCTCTGAAATTAATAGAATAAGAACATAAAGGTCTAGGAAGCATTTGTATGTTTTGGTCTCAAGCATTTGTATGTTTTGGTGTGAGTGAGGTGTTAGATGAATTAGCTAACAAAGAGCCTATGCTTAAACCTGCAACTGAACTGGAAAAATATTGTCACTAATGGAAAAAAGGGCAGAGACTTTACATCTTTTCTGTATTCCATCTCGCTGTGAAGCCAATGGGGCGAGAAATATAGGCAGGCAGAGAACAAAGATTCATGACTGAGAACTCACTGAGAAACAATTTAACATCTCAGAAAGAACAGAGAAGGCATCCCTAGTCATTAATTATCAAAAAGTCACAATAAAAAGCATTACATTGAGCCTGTTATCCACCAAACTGGTAGCATTTAGCTAGAGGCAATATTATATAGAACTCTGAGCTGGGATTTGGGTGTTAGACAACACAGGCTCTCTTTCTGGTTCTGTCCCTCCAGTGTTTTATAACCCTGGCAAACCTAATTCATCTTTCTTAGTCTTCATTTCTCCATATTGACAAATGGAGCTAATAACTACAATCCGGAGGTACCCCTACGCCTGCAAGTCAATTTCTGCTGCTTCAGACACTGCACTGATGAACCTTGTATATTGACTTACAATAACTTCCTGCAAGTCATCAATGGATTCAAATCACCGTGGCACTCTGTTAGCTACTGATAGTCTTAAAATCACAAAGTAAAGATTGGCTCGAAGGGATGACTTTGAAAGTTTTGCAAGAAGTTTAAAGATATGTACTTGCTAATTCTTCTAAAGAGAGAAGCTCCTGATTTAACAACAACAACAAAAAGCATTACATGATGACCCACATTACGTAAACAAGCTCAAACTGTTCATGAAAGCAAACTGACAAGTAGATAGTTTTTCCCTTTAGGTTCAGACACAGTATTTGAATGATATGGGCTGGAATTTCTTGCTCCACGGTCTGAAAGAACTTTACATAAAGTTTCTAAGTATTCATGTCTATAAAGAAAGTTATTTCTTATGAAAACAAGCCTCATGCTGTATTTAAAACATATGACTTGATCTTGTAATAAATAACCAAGAATCATTTTTGATTAATTATAATAATTCAAATAAAGAAAAAGAATATAAAGACATATTCCATTGTTATTAAATATTAAAAACTGAAAAGGCCAAATTGTTTATATTATCATAGTCAGACTTATTCTAGCAAATATATTAAAAAGCATAGTACTATTACTATGCTCTATGCCTCCCAGATACCCATTAGCCTTTTTTCTATTCTGCAACTATTTCAGACACATTCCCACTTCTAATCTTTGCACCTGCCTTTCATTTGGATAGTATGCTTTTCTTGTCAATGTTCAGGTGGCTGAATACTTTTTATCATTCAATTCTCAGCCCCTCTGTCACCTTTTCACAGTCCTTTGCTGACCACACTATCCAAAGTCTCTGCCCCAGTCACATTCTGTCACAGGACAGTATTTATATCCTTCAGAGCACTTACTGATCTCAGACATTACCTTTCTTAAATCACTAGTTACATATTTATATCTGTCTCTAATACAGTCTAGCCAGTATGGGAGACATCCTCAAGATTAATATCCAGGGATTAGAGTGTGACCATTCTAAACTTAATTGCAGGTGGCCCTTTTTAGAGACAGTGTGCTGAGAGTCCATTTATCTTTAGCTTTAAGCCTGATATTCAATTTGGGGACAACAGAGACATTCCAGATAGTTTACATTGACATTGTTATTTATCAAGAAACGAAATTCATTATCATGAGTAGGTGAGCTAGAGGTGTGGTAAAGGGCCTAGTTCTCACACTTCACACCTGGCTGAGAAAATACATCTCATTCCAATTATACATTAAATATTGGGGTTTTTTTTAATATTTTATTTGTTTATTTGACAGAGACAGAGATCACAAGTAGGCAGAGAGGCAGACAGAGAGAGAAGACGAAGCAGGCTCCCTACTGAGCAGAGAGCCCGATGTAGGGCTCGATCCCAGGACCCTGAGACCATGACCTGAGCCGAAGGCAGAGGCTTTAACCCACTGAACCACCCAGGAGCCCTACATTAAATATGTTTACAGAGAATATTTTTTTCTTTTCTGAACTAACGGCAGAGATTCAAATTACAGGTAAATCAAAGTCAGACAGAACTGAATAGTTGTGTTACTATCCTGTTAATATTTCATTTGTCTAACCTGAATGTAATATTGTAAAAATATGTAAATAGCTTTTTATAGAAATATAAAAAATTTCAAAAGCTCTGTCAGTTCTTTAAGAGTGTTAGAATTGAGCAACCTTTTAGTAAAATTACCCTCTTACTTAGTAATTAGTAGAATTACTTGCATCTTCCCTTTCCTCCCCCAATACAATTACATTCATTGGCTTAGCTTTTATTGTTGGTTTTCTTTAAACAAAAAGAAATCCAAGTCTCCAGAAAACAGCAACTAGAAGGCTTCAAGGAACACAAGGAGCATGTTCTTTCTATCTCATTTATCTGCTTCTTTCTGATTATCTGTTTAAATAATTTTTCTCAACATACATACCCTCTTTGGTACTCAAGCCACATGAAAATGACCATCAATATCCCCTTAAATTCACGTGAAAGAGATCTAGTTGCATGGAGAGACCAAATTTCAGACCATATTTTAATCTTTATTTTTCTTTCCTTCCCTTTCTCCGGCCCAACTCCAAACTCCTGCCACCACCCACCCCCCCAATCAAAAAGGATTTTGAATTGCTTCTGCCTATCCATTGCCCATCTCTGGACCAACCAATGGCTGTCAAAAGCTTCAGTAATGGGTTCTCTTTACAGTTAAGGGAATTTTTTTGGATAGCAGTGAAATCCCCAAAGATATATTGAGTCAAGGTGATGAGCCCTTGTAAGATACCTGGACTTTTGACAGTAAGAATTTCATTACCATTGAAGGTTTCTATCTAAAACTCAGTAGTATCATATCTGCATTTTATAACAAAAATTAATGGAAGTGGAGAAAATAGTTTAGAGTTAGGCAGATTATGGAAATAGATATTAAGAGTTAGGAAGCTATTTTAATAGTTTAGAACACACGTTGGGTTTCTAATTTAAAGCAAAGTCAGTGAGGTTGTGATCAAAGTGGACAGATTTCAGAGATATTTCAGGGAGAAACTTTATAAAGTTCAATGAATGATTAGGAAAATTAAAGGACAGGTAAATGTTAAGGATGACTTTCTTGTTTCTATCTTGAATCATAAGTTAGATGGTATTTCCAATGCATCGGTATGGAAAGTCAGAAAAGCAGATTTGGACTGTGGATAAGATGAGAACAATGAGTTCAGAGAAGATGAAATTATAGATAAAAATCATATAAAACTAGGCAGGCATGGTCTGGCTATAAAACCGAGGGTTCATCACGAAGAAATATGAGTCTAACTCTTTACACAATGACTAATCAGAAAATTTTGATAATAGGTTTTCTTGAGAATGTGACCCAAGGATATCACACAGCTGTGCCATCATACTAGTAAGCATTTTTTAAAAACTCTCGTTAGACCCTCATGCTCTCACATTTTATTTTCAAAATATTAACAATCTCTCTCTCCTTCCACTTTGTCCCGGCACAAGCACAGTGTGACACTGTGCACCTTTCACTACATTTTCTCCAAGTCTTGACATATTTCCAAACATGACTAGTCACTTGGAAGGCATCATCCATCATCCATTAACTGCATTTCTTGAGAGGAACATTTTGCCCAGAATCCCATTAGATAAAGTCTTCTTTTTAACATGTCATAATTTGACATTATCAATATATAAAAATACTGTGAGAAGTGAATAAATTAATTAAAAATACTAAAGAAAGTTTTCCTGAATCAAACTGGGTCTAATGTGAGAGGAGAAAATAAAAGGACCTAAATACCAGAAGATAAGGATCATTGGCAATTATCAAAACAGGCAAAATAGAGAAATTCTTCTCAAAGATGAGAGCAATGTTAAATTAAATTTGAATAATCAATATAGCAATGTTAATACATAATATTGATAAGTCCACTTCATTCATAGTTAAATGTGAATATTATCAAGTCACATTCAGCTCATTGATACATTTCAATAGTTTAAATTTTAAAAAAATTCCAAAAACCTAGTATTTGTTAAAGATACCTTCACACATGGGGATGTGAACAATGTATATTCACAATTACTCAAATAAGCTACACAGAAGCATGTATTCTTTGAAAAGTAAACTACCTTAGAGGATACATTAGAAAAAAAGAAATTGTGTATTTATAACCTTAGCATATTAACAATCAAATTAAACAGACTCCTAGTTATAAATACGTACACTGAAAGCAACCTGGCAAGTTTCTATAAATCCAAAAAAACTTATTGTCAAGCCAAATTTAGCATACGTTCTTAAACCTCTGCTGTTTCTCTCTCTCCCTTACCTTCTCAATTTCTCTCTCTGACCCTTTCTCTTTATCTGTCTCTCTCTCTCACACACATGTTATTTATCTTTAAAGATGCTTTAAATCCCACCATTAATCTAAGAAAGAGTATATCTGCTTATATTTTTTAAAGTGGAGAGATAAACCAGAAACAAAAGATTTTAGAAAAAAAAAAAAGTCTATGGTCATACCATCCTGTAAACCCCCGATTTCTTCTGACCTCGGAATTGTGCCTCCTTAGTACTTAGGTAGGAGAAAAAAGGAAACAGAGTTGATAAAATAACATCAATATTTTTATAAATACAAAACAATTTTTAATATCAAAATTCCAATAGAAGATTAATAAAAAAATAAGCATAGCCTACATAGAGTTGATAAAAGTAACTACACTGAAAGGAACTACTTAAGTGATTTTTACTTATTTATTTATTTTTAATTATTTTTAAAGAATTTTTTTTTTTTAACTTAAGAGGAAGAGAGAGTGCACCCCAGCACACGTGAAGGAGGGGAGGAGCAGAGGGAAAATGAAAGAGTCTTAAACAGACTCCCAGATGAGCTCCACGTGGGGCTCAATCTCATGACCCTGACACTATGACCTGAGCTAAAAACCACAATTTGGACACTGAACCAATGGACTGAGGCCCCAGTTGCTTCTTTTTTTATTTGACTTTTAAAACACAATGAACTGTTCATTCTTAGTGGGATATACACTAAGAAAAAAAGTGAAAGAAAAAGTTCTCAAGCTATATTTATAGTCATTGTATTTTTGAGCATTAGTTTTGCTTTCCTTAGTGTACCAAACAGATTAAAAAAAAAAGAGAGAGAGAGAGAGAGAAGAAAATGAATAATAATAATGCCGTCTATAAAAACTGAAAATTTTGGCCATGAGTAAAGGAGGCCCATATGTAAGAGGAATTTGATTAAGTAAAAACCCTGAATTCCTGAATTTGTTAAATTTTTATTGGAGCATAAACATGACACCATATATATATATATATATATATATATATATATATATATGATTTTTTAAAATATGCTCTACTTCTTTTCACTAAAAATGCCTACAAAGGAAGAATAAATATCCCTCTCAAACAGAATTTACTTTCCAAATACCATTTCTCACAAAGGAACAAGAGTTCCTCAAAATTTCAAGCCGGGGCAGGAAATATACAAGATGAGCCTAGAACATGTTGTCAAACCAGACAGAAGAAAACAAACATTGGGATCATGTCAAAAGGACTCTCCTTGGGAGAAGTTCTCCCTATTCAAAACTGAGGAAATTTGAGCTTGAATAAGAATTATAATTTTAAGTGCTTAAAAAGCACATCAAATGTTTAAAACTGTAAGTTCTTAATAAGGGATGTCCCAGTGGTTCAGTGGGTTAAGTGTCTACCTTCTGCTTAGATTATGATCCCAGGAACCTGAGACTGAGTCCCACATTGGGGTCCCTACTCAGCAGGGAGTTTGCCTCTCCCTCTGCCTGCTGCTCTCCCTTCTTGTGCCCTCTCTCTCTGTCTGACAAATAAATAAATAAATAAATAAATAAATAAATAATATTGATTTTTTAAAACCTAATTGGAGATCTTGCAAGGGTACTAGTGAGCCAACTCGTGATTTTGAAATACGATAAATAAGGAAATGACTCAAACATCTCTCTTGCAATTCTATCCATTATGCTCTGAGCTCAAATAAAGAATTTATGGGGGAGAATTTTTTATTCATCTAAGTATTTTAGGTAATAGTTGAAAAGGAATGACTTAATTAGAATATCACCCTCTTGCAACCCTTTCTAGCAGTGATTATCAATGCCTGCTAAATTCACCAAAAAAAAAAAAACCCAAAAAACAAACAAAAAAAAACACACAAGCATCTTCTCATGGACATATACCACCACCTCACAAGGAGCTCTGCCAAAAACCAAAATAAAATCAAGACTCAACCTGATCACTGTATAGGAAGAAGAACAGATGACTCCTGTAGAAGTGCCACAGGATGCAATCAGCACAAGTCAAACTGTGAGAAACCCTATAACACAGACTGTAAGTTTTCTTCAACAGCAACAACAAAAATCACAAGAAAAATACTACTGAGATGCAAGTAGAAGGTATAGGATGAAAGAGACTTAAGAGCATGCCTACCATTTTCTATGTATGGAAGTTATTTGGATCCTAATTTGAAGAATAAAATTCTTAGAAAGAGTAAGATATAATTGTGGGAATTTAAAGAATCTTTTTATGTTTAATCATATTAAAGGATTCTTGTTAGAGTTTTATATAATAAGAGAGGTTATATTTTTAATAGTCATCTTTTAGAGATATATTGAAAATACACATAAATGATATAATATGATTATCTTCATAAGATCTTCAAAATATTTTCAAGATAATCTTCAAAATAATCTTCAAGGTATCTTCAGAATAAACCAGGAGAGAAGAATAGGAACAAGATGAGAATATAAATGAACCCAGCTGGACATGAGGTTGATTACTCTAAGAGCTGGGCAATGAGTACATGGGATTATACTATATCATTTTCTCTTCTTCTGAATATGTTAAATTTTTTCATAACAAAAAGATATGAAATGTAAACAAATTAAATTAAATAAACATTTGTCTGAGTCTAACCAGAACAGAAATCATAGGAGAAAATAGAGTACAAGGTCTTAGGAAATTAATGATTAAGGGAAAAATTTCAAGGAACCCTCCATTTCTGGTGTCCTCCCCTAAGCAACTCCTTGGCCAAAGTTTTTTTTTATCTCCCACATACTCTGTCTGGAAGAAGGGATGAATCCAATGAAGCTAAGCTCATGAATTGAGTAGAAAAAAAGAAAATAAATATAAAAGTGTTTTAAGATCATGGGCTACACCCTTAACCAGTAGAACTGAACCTTGAAATAGAACTACTAACATTACAAGCGAATAAGAGCAAAGATCAAATCTGTAACAATTATTTTCCCACATGTCTATCTGAAAAAAAGAACTGAGGAGGGGACCCCACACGGCATTGGGAAAACAGAGTCATAATTATTCTGGTTTGTAATTTTTCATTCAGTAGAGTTTAATATCCATGAAAACAAACAAAACCACAAAACTAGAGTGGTCATAAAGAGAAGTAGAAGGAATGATAAATGTACTAATTCTTTTTAGCCATCATGCTAGGTAGTCAATAAAAGACAACCTCTAAAGTTGATGAGTCAGTAAAAAGATGTTTAAGCATATATAAATTTAGAAAGTTAACTTCAGTGAGGAGCAAAATAAAAATACAAACCTCCCAAAATAACAGAAGTTTTAAAAAAACCAAAAAATGTAAAACTAAATAGCAGAATCTCTAAATAAAACAGAAGATATAAATAGCAGTCTGGCACATAATGCATATAAAACATACTATGATAGTAGAAAATTTTCAACAAATGATAGAACATTTATAAAAATTGATCATATGAAATTTTCAATAATTTGCAAAATTTGTTTTAAACTATAGATTCCATTAGCGGGCTCTGTAATCATTCTGAAAAGTTTTGAACTTAGAAAGAAACAAAAATACCAGTTAAGTTTTAAAACTTTATTTTCAACCACTCAGGTTAGAAACTACTTAAGAACCTAAATGTTTGATTATTCAGAAAATATTGGTAGCCACAATTAAAATTACTCATGAATATTCTATTACCCCTTTTTTGGTGGGCATATAGTATACACACTTCTATTCCACACTTTGATATTTCCACATCAAACATTTGTTACAATTTCACTGATTAAATGTCCTCCCATTCTTTACTTACTGACCATGCCAGTTCTGTCATAAATAAAATTCAATAAATGCATGTTTCTGTTTCCAAGCCCTGTGCACTATTTTATTCTATTCCTTATGGAGTATGTTTTAATGAATACAGCTTTATAAGTCTTGATCCCTAAAAGGGTTAGTCTCCTATTGCTAATTTCATTCTTCAGAACCATCTTTGTTATACTTGGTCCTTTACTCTTCCATGTTAATAGAGATGTACAGAATTTTATTTTGTGCATTTTGGTATTTGAAATATATAAGCTGTATCATGCTAGAAACCTTACTATGTTATTTTTCCTTTGTTTTTTTTCCACAAATAACTATGTTCTTTTTTAATTATCTCTTTAAATTTCTTTTCAGTGTTCCATAATTCATTGTTTATGTACCACACTCAGTACTCCATGCAATATGTGTCTTCCATAATGCCCATCACCAGGCTCACCCAACATCCTACCACCTTCCCCCACAAACCCTCAGTTTGTTTCTCAGAGACCATAGTCTCTCATGGTTCGTCTCCCCCTCCACCTTCCCCCAACTCACTCCTCCTCTCCATCTCCCAATGTTTTCTGTGTTATTCCTTATGCTCCACAAATAAGTGAAACCATATGATAACTGACTCTCTCTGCTTGACTTATTTCACTCAGCATAATCTCTTCCACTCCCATCCATGTTGATACAGAAGTTGGGTATTCATCCTTTCTGATGGAGGCCTAATACTCTATAGCATATATGGACCGTTATCTTCTTTATCCATTTGTCCATTGGTTCTTTCCACAGTTTGGTGACTGTGGCCATTGCTGCTATGAACATTGAGTTACAGATGGCCCTTCTTTTCACTACATCTATATCTTTGGGGTAAATATCCAGTAGTGCAATTGCAGGGTCATAAGGTAGTTCTGTTTTTTATTTCTTAAGGAATCTTCACACTGTTTTCCAAAATGGCTGCACCAACTTGCATTCCCACCACCAGAGTAAGAAAGTTCCCCTTTCTCCACAACCTCTCCAACACATGTTGTTTAATGTCTTGTTAATTTTGGCCATTCTAACTGGTGTAAGGTGGAATCTCAATGTAGTTTTGATTTGAGTCTCCCTGATGGCTAGTGATGATGAACATTTTTTCATGTGTCTGTTAGCCATTTGTATGTCTTCTTTGGAGAAGTGTCTGTTCATGTCTTCCATCCAGTTTTTGATATGATTATCTGTTTTGTATATGTTGAGTTTGAGGAGTTCTTTATAGATCTTGGATATCAGCCCTTTGTCTGTAGTGTCATTTGTGAATATCTTCTCCCATTCCATGGGTTGCCTCCTTGTTTTGTTGACTGTTCCCTTTGCTGTGCAGAAGCTTTTGATCTTGATGAAGTCCCAAAAGTTCATTTTTGCTTTCGTTTCCTTTGCTTTTGGAGACATATCTTGAAAGAAGTTGCTGTGGTCAGTGTCAAAGAGATTACTCCCTATGTTCTTCTCTAGGATTGTGATGGATATCTGTCTCATGTTGAGGTCTTTTATCCATTTTGAGTTAATCTTTTTGTATGTATGGTGTAAGAGAATGGTCAAATTTCATTCTTCTACACATAGCTGTCCAATTTTCCCAGCACCATTTATTGAAGAGACTGCCTTTTTTTCCACTGTGTATTTTTTCCTGCTTTGTTGAAAATTATTTGACCATAAAGTTGAGGGTCCATATCTGGGCTCTCTACTCTGTTCCACTGGTCTATGTGTCTGTTTCACAAATAACTATGTTCTTAAGAGTTATCAAGTTTTTAATGTATATCTAATCAGAGTTTCTAGCTGCTGCAGGATATGATGTAGAACTTAACCACATTACAGTTGTCCATTTTCCCAGTGATAGTTAGATTACTGCTAACATTTTGCTACTACAAATCATCATCCATGTCTCCTTATACCCTGTGTAGAATTTTGCTGAAAGGTCTACCTACAAGCTGGGTTTCTGGGTTGTTGGGTGTGTATACTTACTTTCACCAAGTGGTAAAAGATGTCTTGACAATGAGGTTAAGCCAGTCTATACTTTCAACATCAGTATACAAGATTCCTTTTTACCTAAATATCTTCCAACATTTGGAGTTATAAAACTACATATTATTGTTTCTCAATCTGATGAATACAAAATAATATCATATTTTAATTTTGATTTATAGAATTAAAAATAAGTTTGAGCATCTTTTTATATAACTATTAGTCATCTAATTTTCCCTCATTTGCATTTTATAACTTGGTCTTTATTGGGGGTATGCTATCTTTTCTTGCAATACAGGGTTCTTATAAAAAGGAAATTATATTAGTATTTTTTTAATCCATACATAACATTGAATCTTGGAACATAATACCACAAAAGGAACATTGTTTTGATTTATGAATTCAATCAAAACAATGCCCAAAATTGGAACTTTTCAGATATACAAGAAAAAGAACTCAAAAAATGAAAAAATAATAATAATAATAAATCTTAAAGCACAAATTCTTAAACTAGAAAGCAGAAGAGGTAAGCAAACTAAATAGAAAACAACAAAATATGTTAATAAAGCCAAATAGTAATATAAAATTATATATTAATTATAAATATAAAATAACAAGAATTTTAATTTTATCAAGAGAAAAAGAAGATAAAATGTATTGTTAGGATGTAGTGAAAAGAAGGGCCATCTGTACCCCAATGTTCATAGCAGCAATGGCCATGGTTGCCAAACTGGAAAGAACCAGATGCCCTTCAACGGACAAATGGATAAGGAAGATGTGGTCCATATATACCATGGAATATTACTGGGCCATCATATACACTATAGAGTATTATGCCTACATTAGAAAGATGAAGATCCAACTTTTGTATCGACATGGACGGGACTGGAAGAGATTATGCTGAGTGAAATAAATCAAGTAGAGAGAGTCAATTATTATACGGTTTCATTTATTTGTGGAGCATAAGAAATAACATGGAGAGGACATGGAGAGATGGAGAGGAGAAGGGAGTTGAGGAAAATTGGAGGGGGAGATGAACCATGAGAGACTATGGACTCTGAAAAACAGTCTAAGGGTTTTGAAGGGACAGGGATAGGAAGGTGGGTGAGCCTGGTGGTGCATATTATGGAAGGCATGTATTGCATGGAGCACTGGGTGTGGTGCATAAACAATGAATTCTGGTATGCTGAAAAGAATTTAAAAAATAAAAAAATTTTTAAAAAAGGAAAAAAATTATTGTTAGGCATTGATACAAACATAACTGTAAATATAATGGAAATCTAAAATATACAATGACTGTTAAATATAATTTTACCATTAAGAGATTTGAAGATAGGGTGTGGCACATAAACAATGAATTTTGGAACACTGAAAAAAAATTAAATAAAATTTAATTAAAAAAATGAAATTATCAAACCCCACATTCATAAGTCAAATATTATTTTTCATTAAGAAAATATAGGGAAGGGCCAGTATTGTAAGACTTTCTAGTATATTCAAGAAGAGAATAATGAAGTTCTGGTTAATATAATAAGTAATAAATGAGTATGATTATTTAAAAGAAAATGAAAATTATCATTTGTATAGATGACAATTTTATACCTAGGCAATAAAAATATAAATTCAGGGAATAGTAGATTCACTAATTATCAAGATTGTCATAAACTATTCAGCAGTGAAATTCAATAGTTTTTCTATAAATAGTAACAACCAGATATAAAAGAAACACATGTCAGCTTAAAAGTTACCATCCATTTTAACAGCAAGTAAAAACGTTGAACAGGCTGAAATATCAACAATAATTTCCAGTATCTATCACCTCTAGAAATTTATTCTTTAAAATATTCCAATATCTTTATAAGCTACCCACTTGTTTAAAGAAAATAAACTTAAACCTATGTAAGTGCCCACCAAAACATGAAAATGGTTATAAGTTATGGTTTTCTATATTAAATAATACTATGTACCAATTTAAAAGAATAGGATAACTATTCTGAATACAAGAGTTTCTTTCCCAGGGTGCCTGGTAACTCTCAAGCATCTGACTCTTGATTTCAGCTCAGATCATGATTTCAAGGTTGTGGGATGAGCCCTGACTGGGGAGTCTACCTTAAATTCTCCCTCTCCTTCTTCCCCTCCAGTGCTCACTCACTCTCTCGCTTTCTCTCTCTCTCTCTCTCCCTCTAAAATAATAAATAAACGAATCTTAAAAAAGAAAAATAAAAGCTTCTCTTCCTGTGTTGAGTTTTAAAATCAAGTTGCAGAAAGAATATTGAAAGCTATTAATTTTATCATGCATTTATAAATAAATAAATCAGACACTGTGTAAGAGAGAGGGTATGTGTAAGTCTGTGTGCATGTTCCTTTGTGGTTAAATCCATAGAGGTATGTCTGAAATGATTCACAGCAAACTGACAAAGGCTGTAGGTAGAATAGGGAAGAAAAATGATTTCTCATTTTAATTCTTGTGTCTATACAGTTTAAATCCTTTATAATAAAATGTACTTATGAATTATTTAAGAACTCGATTAAGTTTATTTTAATGAGTCAATATGTTCAAGTCATGATCTTGAACAAATCTGAAATCTCAAATTTTTAATTCATTGTATATAAAAATAAGTGGGATTACCTAGATATTCTCAAGATCCAAAAGGCCTAGAATCAAGTCCAGGTTTGGTGCTCAAAATCAAGATTACTCTGAGATTCAGTTTCCATGTGAGTAATAGGGATAAAAGGGAGTGACTAATTTAGGAGTCTCTGAAAACTCAAATTCCTGCAAATAATTGCAAAAAGTCAAACAAATTCAATGTACTATTATTAGTACAGTCTTGTAGCCTTATGGGTCTATCAGTGATATATGCTATTGTCCATAGAATAATACAATCATAGGGGTGCCTGGGTGGCTCAGTGGGTTGAAGCCTCTGCTTTCGGCTCAGGTCAGGATCTCAGGGTCCTGGGATCGAGCCCCACATCGGGCTCTCTGCTCAGCGGGGAGCCTGCTTCCTCCTCTCTCTCTGCCTGCCTCTCTGCCTACTTGTGATCTCTCTCTGTGTCAAATAAATAAATAAAATCTTAAAAAAAAGAATAATACAATCATATAAACAACTATAAAATATATACTATATAGTTCTATATAAAATATAAAATTATATATATAATTATATTTATATATATTTTTCTTACTCTTACAATATCAACTTGTTATGGACATTGGGGAGGGTATGTGCTTTGGTGAGCGCTGTGAAGTGTGTAAACTTGGCGATTCACAGACCTGTACCCCTGGGGATAAAAATATATGTTTATAAAAAATAAAAAAATTTAAAAAAAAACAATATCAACTTGTTTCTGTAATGTGTTCCTCTGTCCTTTGTTAAACCTGAGTCCATACTAGCAATATTTGTAAAATACACATAAGCATGAAATCCTATTCTAAAGAAGTTTCATATACCTTGAAATTATTTCATCTTTATTTATAAGTGAAATTTATAATTTAATTTAACTAAAAGTACTGATTTCTTCCTTTGGAGGGGAAAAATGGAAATAGCAACTTAATTTCTTAGAATAGTTTTTACACATCATAGAGTCTCAAATAGATGCCAATTGATTTTTCTTCACTTGATTGTCTCCATGTCAAGGTAAGTCTAGCCAACCTCACCTTTAACTCACTCCCCTAAGCTGTAACGAACTGATTCTTCCTAATAGAACAATTATGCCCATGTAACTAAATCAATCATTCTTCCCGAGGCATGGGCTTGCATTTACTTGTCTGGATCAGGAAGGCTGAGGATAATGGGCCATTAAGAACTGTGCTGCCCTAGCCACAAATAGGCATGAGACTTACTGGCAAAGAATGGGTTTTTAGATAAGAGTTAAAATCTTATGAGGGTCAATTTGTCTATAATTTCTTTGGAAGACTGCCTTTTCCTTTAAAGCCCCACAGTGACAGAGTCGCTTATTTTTACTTCTGAATGATTATTTTAAATTAGGACCATACAGTTATGGAATTACTGACACTGGAAATCTTTTATGAAAAACAAACAAATCATCTCAGATTATAAACTTTAACATCAGATTAATAACCTAAAGCTGTTTTGAAAGAAAAAAAAATGTCTTTGTAAAAGTTAACAGTAAGTGATACCCAAAATCTGGAGAAAGAGTAACTCTCCATTTCAAGCAGGATTCTACTTGATTTTTTTTTTTTAAATTCCCCAAACTGAGCAGCATATTTGAATTGATAATTTGCCAAACTCGAATTAAAAAAAAAAACAAAAACCTTTCACTTCCACTTGAACTCAGACATTTGCAATGAGAAAAATAAGAATGTGACTCTACAGTTCTAGAAAAAGGCAAATGGGGGCGCCTGGGTGGCTCAGTGGGCTAAGCCGCTGCCTTTGGCTCAGGTCATGATCTCAGCGTCCTGGGATTGAGCCCCCGCATTGGGCTCTCTGCTCAGCAGGGTGCCTGCTTCCTCCTCTCTCTCTCTGCCAGCCTCTCTGCCTACTTGTGATCTCTCTCTGTCAAATAAATAAATGGAATCTTTAAAAAAAAAAAAAAAAGAAAGAAAGAAAGAAAGAAAGAAAAAGGCAAATGTGCAAATGCTTCTGCTCTGTAAGTAGTTTGTCTCTGAAGTCCCTTCGACCTATGCAGTAATATAAACAGTAAACTTAAGACAATGACAGGGCAGAGGCATGAAAAAAAAAAGTTACTAGTTACTTATTAAGAGCAGAGTGTGCATGAAAACTGACACAGTCCTCTCTAGAAGCCCATAGAAGTCATGCTCTTTGGTCCCCAGACCAGCATAATGCCTCAGTCCGCAGGGACCGCCCATTCGGGGAACATTTTCTCTTTGATCATTCTTTCCTTGTTTGCATGCTAGCACTCAGAAGTAGCAACATAATACCTGGAAGCTCTTTCTCAGAGAAGCTATTTATTTATGGGACAGGAGAGCTAATGACACCGGTGGGAACCATTGGTGGTAGATTTGCATCTCACCTGTGCATATTAGCCTGATAAAATCAGACTTCTCTGTTTCTTAAAAGGTCCTACACCTGACAAAGTGACCTGCATTTTGTCAGCCATTCCTTCAATTCAATCCCTCTAGCAAAAAGCAAAAAATGCCCTTGAATATAAGGGAAACAAAAACAAAAACAAAAACAAAAAAAATCAAAGTTGCCACAAGGTTAGCTTTTGTTTTTCCTTCCACTGTGTATTAAAATTGATACAGTTAAAGAGAATAAAGTATTGGATGAACTCTATAGCAGTTTAGAAAATTTTCTCCTATTATTGTTAAAGAAGATAGATAGCTCATGGTTTGGGGGTTTTTAAATTAATAATGATTCCTCTCAAAAGTTATTAACCAAATAGCTATTCTTAATGACTATTGTTCTGTCTGATGGGCCATGTCTTATCCAGAACTGCATTTCTAAGCCACAGATTCATGGTTTTAGATTATTTTCAAAAATATTTCTTTACTTCCCCAATAAATTCTTTTTTTTTATAATTTCATAAATATAAAGTGACACACAGATGGTAAATATAGGACCATAATTTTGTGGGTGAGAAAGCTAAATCCTATGTGCAAGTTAAGGATTTTAGAATCCCAGCTGTTGATTCAGCTGCCGCAGCAAAATCTCCCAAATGTGGTATTAGTGGTAGCTACCAGGTGCCGGGCTCGCTCACCACTCCTGCTTCCAAGAGTGACCTGAGGTGACCCCAATTTGAAAACCAACTTATTTGCAAAGTAGCTGTTGCCCGAAGAACAAGACTATATCACCTTTCCACACCTTGGTCTCACTGGCACCCTGGGCCAGCTACAAGGAAAAATCACTTTTCCAAGTCACACAGGAAGGCCTGTAACAATACCACTTAAGCTAAAATCCCTTAGGAATATAAGGTCCATGTCCATTTTGTCCAGTGCTCTATCCCCTGTCTAGATTAACAATGCCTTCAAAGAATCTGTTTGGAACTGGCAAGCTGGGAGATTTATTACTCATATTTAGGATAAACCAAGAATTTTACACTGTCGGAGTTTGGTTTCTTTCTGATGCTTGACCTGCAGAATTTCCAAGTTTAGTGCATGAGGGTTCTTATTCTTTATACTAATGTAAAAGGAGGAAGGGAGAAAATTTTCAAAATCATAATTTATTTATAGCACTTTCATGTCTGAAAATTTCTCCCCTTTGACAAACTGTATCTGTTAAAAATATATATATTTTTTAAACTATCAACAAAAAAAATAAAGTTTTGCCACACAGTGGAACAAAAGAAACAAACAACTACCATTCCCCTAGGAAAAGGAATTCTTCCTTCTCAATTTGGGGCATGACTAACCTGGCAGGGTCAAGATGTATTTTAATGGTGGAAAAGTCCTAAGTAATTAGATGAGCACTATAGACAATCTTATGTAATACATTGCACTTTTTAATTGCTCACTTATTTGGGACGTGCTGATGGGGCAAAGAAGTTTCTGCATGTCTTTTGAAAATAAAAGTGAAAAGTTAGCAAAGCATGTTTTTCAAAAAAATGGAAGGAGGTCTTTTACAGCTTAGAGAATTTACATTTACTCACACAGGCAAATCACACATGTCTCCCTCCAAATTTGTTCAGTTTCCTGCAAATTTCCTTCCTAATACACTTGATTCTTTTAATTCATTCATTTGCTAGATATTATCAAGATCCTGTATTATATGAGGGGTCCTTCTAAGCACTGGATACAGTGAAGAAAAAGACCTACATATTTTCCAGCCCTAATAGAATTTGTGGTGTAGAAGAGAAAGGGAGAGATATCAAATATACCGTTGCATTGGTAAGTTGGTGAGTGAGTGAATGAATGAAGGAATGAATGCCAACTTTGATAAAACCATGAGGAAAGGTTAAAAAAAAAAAAAAAGGAAAGAAAGAAAAAGGAAATAAAAATAAATAGAAGGCCATGAAAGGAATAATAAGGATCCAATAGCATCCACAGATGAGGAAGTCTTCCTGGCAAAGGTGATGTTTAACAAGGAACCAAATGAAGTATAGGGTACATCCAACTGAAGAAGGGAGGGAAGCACATTTTAGGAAACCACTTCAAGGGGTTGAGGTCAACAGAAGAAAAGCTATAATGTTTGCACAAGCAAGTTGTTGCCCTGGGGTGCCTGGGTAGCTCAGTTGGTTAAGAGGTTGACTTCAGCCCAAGTCATGTTCCCAGGTCCTGGGATCCAGCCGAGATCCACATTGGGCTCCCTGCTGAGCAGGGAGCCTGCTTCTCCCCTGTGTGCCATTCCCCCTGTTATGCTTGTTCTCTCCCTCCCCACCCTACCCCTGGTCAAATAAATAAATAAATAAATAGAAAGGTGTTGCCCTATCAGGAAAAGTTACACATATAAATGTATAATTTGAGTGTAAAGATAGAAGTTGGCCAGTTAAGACTTCTGCTGCTAAAACAATTCTCAAAGTTCTTCAAAATCTCAAAATCGTTCCTCAAATAATTCCTTAAGAAATCTGATTCTCAACAAAAACAAATAAAAATAGCTTCTACTCACCAAGTATAATATTCTATAGAGAACTGTTTAAATACATGGACTTTAATTCTGGGTTCTGTTTGAGAAATTGTAGCTAACATAAATGAACTTAATGTGGGTTTGTTTTACAGGGTTGAAGTTAAGAATCATAAATTGCTTTCAGAAAAACTGTGCAAAAAAAAGAAGCCACACATAATATGCACATATATAATTTCAGGGCTTAATTTGTAAGATAGGCCTGATCAAATGAGTAATAGAGTAGATATCTCTACTTTTCTACATGTTGGAAAATTATGGTTGTAAATGTTTCAGTATTCTTTGCAAGATTATATCCATTCAAATTCCCTCAATAAATATGTATTGATTATCTACTATCACCATGTCTTGTGATTGGTACTGGAATTGGAAAAATGAATAATAACCAGTACTAGCCTTCTATTATGAGGTGATAATAGAATTACCTGAAAAGTCAAAATTTTCTTCAACCAACGTAATGTTTTCATAGGTGTAATTAATATTATAATTCTCTCATGTGTGGTGAATATAGTGCATTACAAGCTGTTACAAAGAAAAGCTTAGAGGCAAAGAGAGTGGAACCTTCTAGAGGAAGTGATCAGACCATTTAGTGATGAAGAAGTAGATGTGTGTAGGGATCCTAAGCAAGGACTATGTGTTTTACACAGAAAGAATAGCATGCATGAAGCCATGAATGTGGAAGAAAACATGGAACACTAAGGTAAGAATGCACCATGGGAGACTATGCCTATGTAACAAAGATGAGAATGAAACTAGGCAATTATATCCTTCATCAAGCTAGTGATGAAAGATGAATCCCAGAAGCATTTCTATAGACACAATTCTACTTTTTCTTTTAGGGCACTTGTTCCATTTGACATCATTTTTCCAAATTGGACAGAAAAGTTTAAAATTAAACATAAAAGTCTTCCTATATTTGTCACATGAACCTTGAGTTCCAATCCACACACATTACCACTATTAGCATTTGTGAAATTTTATTACATTATCGTAATCTAAGTTGTTGAAGCTTTGTCTATAGGATGTTCCTAAGGGAGGGAGGGGAGGAAACAGAAGTGGGCTTAGGACACAGTGAACTGGTTACAACTCATAATTTGAAAATACAGATGCTGACTGTCAAATTTCTCAACTTCTTTAGAAGAGGGAAAAGGAGAGTTGTTATTCCTTTAAGATCAGTCTGATTCCAGACTAGATTGGATATAGTACTCCTGAGTGTTTCTCATGGACCAGATGTATGCTATACATAAGAAAGAAATGGGTTTTTTGTTTGTTTGTTTGTTTGTTTGTTTTTTATACTTTTTTTTTTTTTAGTAATCTCTACACCCAATGTAGGACTCAAAGTCATGACCCCAAGATCAACAGTCACATGCTCTTCCAGCTGAGCCAACCACGCACCCCAAGAGAAAAGAGTTTCAAACCTTAACCAAGTGAACCACCTGAGAGGGTGTTATGAATCCACAAGAAAGAGCATTTATAGAGTAGATTGACGAAAAGGGTGGACAGTTGGCAGCAGGAGAAAAATGCATCTACCGTATCATAGATGTGTGTTCATTTTTTTCTAAGAAAGAAGTCTTCAAAATACCTACAAATTTTCCTGCAATAGAAAAAGTCAATTGTAAATAGATTCCAGCCCCAAAGCACACAAAATCATTCTTTTAGGGTACCATTCAAGATACAGTAATAATCCTAGTAATTATAGCTATTATAATAGAGGGTTTAATGTATGTCAGACACTGTTCACACATAGACATATACAGATACATGTGTTCACATCGTATTTTATGAATTTCAATAGGTCCATATTCTCATATCATAACACTTTTGAAATCCAGATGCATCTGACAATCAGTAGAATTTTCTGGCTAATTATTAGCCAGTTATGACGATTGTCACTGGGCATAGCTTTATTTGGTTGCCTCTTTGGCGTGACTGGACTACTGCCCCTCTAAATATTTTAATCAATATACCATTTAAGGATCTTCTGAAGATGAAGTAGAAGCTCTGATTGTTGACTAAAACCCTTTTCTTGATATCTTCTGATAAAATTAAAGATATGTTTACCAACGCTTGTAAGAAGGGTATCAGCCATGTGGACAAAAATCCCATCAACAGCAATAGAACGTTCTTTTGAGAAATGCCCTAATGATGTTCTTGGCATAGAGAAGGAAGTTGTGTAGAAAAACATGACAGTGAAATGATGATAATGACAGTGAAAGAGTGATTGCAAAATGTTAGACTGAATATGAAAACATTTTAGAACTACAATAATGTATTTATTTCACTTATGCCCTCTTTTGTTATTTATATATTAGAATGGTCAAAAAACCATATATAAATAAATCCAAAGTTTATTTCAATATTTTTAAAAATGAACAGTAAATTTGATTGAAAACAGTATTATGTCCCATTTTAATTGGCAATATTTGTTTTTCCCTACTTAATGGTATATCAAAAAAGTATGGTCTACAGTCATTAGCATCTTGGACTCCATTAAATATGGTGTATTATTTCATTTTTCACAGCAACTCTATGAAATAAGGAATATTTTCCCATTTTCTTTTGTCTCAAACCACCGAAGGGTAGAAAGAAAAGCTTATCAGTGGGGGAAAAAAGTGAGAGAGAAAGAAAAAAGACCCAGAATAACCTCTTCCCCAAAGGCAGGCAGCTCACCCACAGAAGCTGAGGGATCTGGGAAAAGTCTTATCTTTGAATGAATACTGAAGTGTCAGTCAGTATAGTGAACCAGAGACGTGAAGGTCATGAATCCACACCTGTTTCGCTATTGACACTAACCGAAATACTCTTAACAATGAGGAGGGAATAGAAAAGTCATGCACTTTCTTCAAAAAGTAAGGGAAGCTTATCCCGCTTTATCAATGGGATAAAAAGAACAGTGAGAGATAAAAATAAAGTTGCATTTATGATTATACTCTGTGAATTTTCCTTGTTCAATGTGCCCACCATATAAGGAGTCAGTTCCTGTTTTGAAGGAAGTCTATACTAGGTTAATTAACGTAGGAGCCTTGTAGTTGGCTTTCTTCTATGTATAGATGGTAAGACAGAGAGAAAGAGATAGAGAGAGATAGAAAAAAGTGAGAGAACCTTCTCCCCATCAATAGGTTCCTGGAATAAGGGACACTAATTGGTAGTTTTAGGTCATGGGGCAGAGCCATTAGGGTATATAGAGAACCCCTACAACTGAAAGCTCCTTCTCCCCTTCCCCACCCAAGCAATATTTTACAAGTGCAGAAGGGTATATATAGCATATTTTTTTAGGGAGAAATGTCTTTTCCTACACCCACTGTTCGAATCTATGTTTACCCCAAATTTCCCTGTGCTTCTTTCTCAGAACCCAGTGAACTCACCCTTGCAAACTCTTAGAGTAGTTCCTGAGCCAAAGGCTAAAAGTCACTGCTGCTGGCCTAATTATTTACACAGAGAAAGAAAGAGGCAGTTCTTTAATGAATCACTGTGCGAACGGATCCCTGGCCCACGCACTTGCACATGTTGTCTTTGACCTTGGAGTTTCTAGGGAAGATCTATGCTTATGTCTAGTAACTAGGGCCACAGTCTTTTTTTATTCTTTCAGTTTTATCACTTGATTCCTATTCCCTAGAAATTCTGTTCTAGTAGAAACGTTTCTTGATTTTTAATGACAGCATTGCAGCTTTGTCACTTTTTAAGTTTTTTCTGTAATTTCAGTAGAATAGAATCCTCAGGGAAAAGGAAATATTTGCCTGAATTTAGTATTTGGCGACTCTTAAATGATTGAATTCAGAGATATTTTTCAAACAATTGCAACAATTTGTAATAGAGTATTAACTGGATTTGACTTACAGCATTCAAATAAGTTAGAATTTTTTGTTGTTGTTATGGAGACATTGGTACAAAGAAATAGCTATTTTTTCCACTTGCTAAGAATTAAGGCAAAATTAAAATGCCTTTGAATCTACCAGTTACTTGAGAAATGTTTTTATTCTTTTCATTTCTTTTTTAAAAGATTTGTTGATTTATTTGAGAGAGCATGCATGCAAGCATGGAGGAGAAAAAGGAACATGGTGGGCCTTGATGAGGGAGAGAAGCAGATTTCACTGTGCACAGAGCCAAGAGGAGGCTTGATCCCACGACCCTGAGATCACGACTCTAGTAGAAATCAGGTTGGATGCCTAACTGGCTGAACCATCCAGATGCCCCTAATCTTATTTCTTTCAAAAAAAAAAAAAAATCAGAAAACAAACAAAAAACAAAACTGTGTAGAGGTTCCTCATGATTCAGACTTGAGCCTAAAAATAAGAAATCCACACACCTTCTTTGTCTCTTTGGAGGCACTTTTTTCAAACATGACTCTTCTGCTCTCCCATAATTTCAGTTTACATGTGGCTTAGGTACCTTAGGCTTCACCTCTACTTAAGGCACCTCACAGATAAAATTGAGCTATTTCCATATTATCATTCTGTTTTTCTCTGTCTCTTGAAAAAAGCTTATCACATGAGGTTAGAGGTAGCTGTGGCATAGTGAAATGAATAATGAACCAAAAGTAGGAAGATCTCAGTTCGAGAACTAACTCAGACTCTCAGTTAATCACTAACCCTCTAAGACTCTTTTTTTTCCTGTAAAATGAGATTAATAAGAAATTTCAGAGGGAGTAGTCAGGACCACATCTGTACTAAAACAAATGAGGAGGGCATTATAAAACTGATATAAAATATAGTTGTTATTATTAATTGGAAAACATTATAGTCAGAAATGACATCATCTGACCATAAGCCTAATTTAATGTACATTACAAACATAAAAAATAAAAAAAGGACCTTTTTCTTTCCCAACTTGAACATAACAGGACACAAAAAAATACCCTCTGTTTTTTTAAAGTAATGGTTCACTTCCTTACTAGTAAGTGAAGCAGGAAAGGTATCTACAGGTCGGATGTAGCAGGCTAGACTGTAAAAAAAAAGAAAGAAAGAAAGAAAGAAAATTATAAATAACTCTTGACCAGACAAAGGGATTTGCTTTCTCTGGAAGAATCTTTCAAGCCCTAAAAACTGAAATTGTTCTGAAGTTCAGAAGTTCAGTTGAGTTAAGTACCCAAAAAATTTGGCAGCTGATCCAAATGTTATTTGAACCTTTAGAGCACATATAATTAGACTGGAAATCTTATTAAAACAGGATCACTGTCTGGTACTATTTCCACAAATTTTGCCTCTTCATATAGCCATAATAGAGGACTAGAAACATATGTAAAAGTAATTGATGAAAATTGCCCACATTTTTGTGCAATACAAGAGAAGACTAAAGTTGGATCATGCTCACGTATAAGATTCAAGTTGTTTTAAATGTATTCCCACGTGGCAGTTCAAAAGGGTGAAAAGTGAATGGTTCAGGTGATGGCTTTCTCCTAAACTAAATTGTGAAAGCAGATTAAAACAGCCAAGTAAAGAAAACCACCAATTTTTTCACATCCAAAAAAAAAAAAAAATCATTCCCCATGTAAAATCCAAATATGCATAGGTATATATATGTAAATACACTCTTTGGTGATATTATATATATGTGTGTCTGTATGTATAGACACTCACATACTCTAGCATTTTGTGTGTGCATGCATATATATGTATAGATGTATAGATATAGATACAGATATATAGATGCAGATATAGATATCTATATTAGGAATACCAGTCTTCTTACAGGCTGATAAAAATCTGCTTGATCAAAGGTTATAAAATTCTTGAAAATAGAAATTGTACTGTCTTTTAAAATACATCAACTAATTCGATTCATATGGCCACTCAACTGAGGATAACATGCTTGAAAATGTAGGTTATAAATTTAATTCCTCTCTATTCCCAAGTAGTTTTCTACAGAGTGACTATATGTTGCTATCAATGATTTGATTTTAAAACACACATAAGAGTAACATGACCATCAAAAAGCCTAACAAGAGCTCCCCATCCCTGTGTGAACTCTGTCAACCCTACCAATGCTTCATTTTCTAGAGGGAAGAGAAAGAGGACATAACATTTTTTTTTTTACTGCCACTCCATGTCAAGTTTTGTTTTCTCATGTTATTTTATTCATCATCAGTCTAGACTTAGACTAAAAAAAAAAAAATGCTGTGGGATTGTGCACATAAATGATAAATACTATTAAACTATCTGTGCAGTAGAGAACACAATATGAATGCAGAGTCTACAACTTGAAGTCAAGCTTTATTTCCTATTATTCAACATGTATTTTGGTCTATGTATACTTATGGCATCCTACTTCTCAATCCTAGGAGGGGAAAGGGAGGGAAAGAGAGATAAGGAGGGATGGAGGGAGAGAGTCTTATGCACTCTGTGCACCCAACTTGCTTGGATCAATGTATCAGTTAGTATTAGGTTCCCCTTTATGTAACAATGCAACAAACAATCCAGGTTATTCACACACACACACACACACACAGAGCTGTAATTTTTTTTCAACAAATAGTCCTGGAAGGAGATGGCAGCACCACAGTCCTCAAATTTCTTCCTTTTTCTGTAAAATCCCTGCTTCCAAGGTCTTGAGGTTGCATTCCTCCTTGGGATCCAACAATTCTCAGAGATTAAAATTTCTTATTAAACATCTTTTTTCCATAAAAGAATATAAGTACTTATCTAACAATATCTTTTGTTTCAAAAAGCTTTCTTCATGAGTCACATTTTCAAGGTGCCACCCTGTATATTTTGATTACTACCTTATTCAATAATACTCCTTATTTGAGTTGGAAACTAAAAAGTACAAGAATACAAATTCACTGGGTGTTACTAACAGAAAGAAATGAAATCCATACCCTAATACTTGAAGTTCTTAGGCAGGTAGGTGGCAAACTCTCTTGTCTCTTAAAGAATATTGTTTCTGAATCATTTTACACAACTCAGTCAAAATGTGGTATTTCCGCAATAAACTTTAAAATTAATTTTTTTTATTTTACCAAAAAGACCAAATAACAAAAAACAACAAAACAAACAAACAAACAAAAAACAGTGGATGAAGAAATCCAAACTCGATTTTCCAAAATCATGTAAAACAACAACAACAAACAACAAAAATAATCAGGGAACACAGAGAGAAATAACCTTACTCCGTGTAGTCTTTTATCTTTTATTTTTATTGGGGTAAAGTACACATAACTTTTGCCACTTTACCATCTTATTTTATTTCTTATTTTAAGTAATTGCTACTCCCAGCTCCAACTCAAGACCCAGAGATCAAGAGTCACAAGCTCTTCTGCCTAAGCCAGCCAGGTACTCCACTAACCTCATGCAGTCTTAACACAGAAAACTCACTCTACCTGTAAGACTACTTACATGCTTGTAGAAATCCAAGAGGGTATGATCCTAAGGCATATTTTAAATAGGTATTTGGCCCCAAATTTATATGTAATACAAATCATCCTCCATCAAATAATTCCTCAGTGTTATTTAACCTGTCAGAGTCTTTCACATACACTTAATATTCATAAATTTCACTTAAGAATTCTTAGTTACAGGGGTGCCTGGGTGCCTCAGTCCATTAAGCATCTGATTTCTTGATTTCAGCTCAGGTCATGATCTCAGGGTTGTTAAGATCATGCCCCACATCAGGTTCTACACCAAGCATGGAGTCTGCTTAAGATTATCTCTCCCTTTCCCCTCCCCCCCATCCTCATCTTCTCAAAAAAGAAAAAAGAGGGGCACCTGGGTGGCTCAGTGGGTTAAAGCCTCTGCCTTCGGCTCAGGTCATGATCTCAGGGTCCTGGGATCGAGCCCTGCCTCGGGCTCTCTCCTCAGCGGAGAGCCTGCTTCCTCCTCTCTTTCTGCCTCCTCTCTGCCTACTTGTGATCTCTGTCTGTCAAATAAATAAATAAAATCTTTTAAAAAATTAACAAATAAATCAAAAAAAGAAAAAAGAAAAAAATATTCTTAGATGCAGTTGGCTGTTCCATTCTTAACACTAACAAAAGAGGACACTGAGATTTGAGATAATGGGTAGAGCTAGAATGGGCCCTTAAGAGAGTATGAGAATATCTCATCCTAAAGATACATTTATTCATGTGAATACCAAAAATGAGGAAATAATCTAAGGACTAAATGCCATTTTAATTTTCCAGGAAGCATAATGCTCTCCATTATAGCATACATTAAATGTTATATTCAAGGCCCTGCTTTAAAAGAATGTGAGTTTCATTTATTTATCATCACAAGTACGATTATTAAAACCATCATCTCACTCTAACACTTGCTCAATTATTTTAGCTATATTGTTTCCAAAACATTTTTTAATTTCCTTAACTATGAAAAAGCTTCTGAGGAAGGCATATAACCCTTGCCCATCTTCACTTCATTCTAAAACCTTTCTTCTTATTGAGTTTAGCTAAAAAAAGGATTAAAAAGTATCTGGGAAATTTTATAATAAAATGATGTTTTCATTTTCATTTTGATTATTTATGTCTTCTTTGCAGAATCCCTAGAAATCCTCCTGGAATGCGGGCCTTAAACTGACACCTGTCAGAGACAGCCAGCCCCACCAATTAAAAGCCAATGCTTGTTGCTGCTAAATCCTGGCAGCAGATCTTTTCTGTAGAAAAGAGCCTCCAGAAATCTCATGAACTGCTTTTTCCTCAGAGGGCAAGAGAAATGAACCTCTATATTAGCAGAAAGACAATATTAAACAGCTGCTCACAAGTCTCTCTCCAAAAGCACTTGATTTCTATAATAAACAGAATTAAATTGTGTCCATTTCTGGTCCTAAACAACAGGGCTGGGCTTTCAAATGTAGACCAGGCACATAAAACCTCACTGTAAAATCCAGCCTCTATCATAAATAGGATAGTCTAGGGAAATTCCGGATTGAAATTGTAAGCCAAAGCTTATTAACCAACTGCTTTAAAAGGACATAGACGAGTTTTGTTTTAATTATTTTTTATCTTTATCCCTGGAAACCAAATTTAAAAAAAAAAAAAAAAAAAACTTTTGTTTGACAAAACAACAGGGCTTTCCTTTTTTATTTTATTTATTTATTTATTTGCTGTCCTAATTTGGGGGATGAAGATAAAATTGAAATTGCTACTCCTGCTTAAATGCCAACACATGTCATTTGTGCCAAAATGGCTTTATCTGTACCAGCCCCATCAATTAAAATCCAGAAATATAAGGGACTAGGAGATTTAGTGCTTTGCCTGCTGAGTAGCCACTCAACGGAGAATTTCTTTTCTTTCATATGTAATCCCTACTGATGACATGAGTGTACAAAAGGCCTCGTGAGAATAGCTGGATTGTTTCCAGGCACCTTATACCTCCCCATAATTCTTTGAGGCTCAGTTGTTGTTTTGCTCTATGTGCCCTGAAGATTTCAGAAGTGAGCTCTTGGATCTAGCCCCCTAGGATATGATTCCTTTGGTCTATTTATTTTAAGTACTACCTCTTCAAATAGTTGAGTGAAAGAAAGCACTAGAAACCAGAGGAAATAAAGGTAGAAAGCCCTTAAGAAATATTTGAATGGCAAGAGAGGCCTGAAGGGTAGACATTTTGGAAGTCCTCTCTATTGTCTTGGGATTTTTTTTTTTTCCCTCTTCAGCTGTGAATAGATTCCTCCCTGGACGGTGAAATACAAAAGCAATTTAAGCTTATAAACCTCTACAAGCTCTATGCCTCAAATTCTTAACTCAGGTATGAGAGCCTATAGCATCCTGAATGATACCCTGGCCATTCTAAGACAAGCACCAGACTGCAAAATGGCCAGTTTGTTAGCTTGGGCCATCTGAACAAAGGAAAAGATTCTTTGACATGATCCAGTCGCTTAAATAGTTAAAAGCAAATTGTATGAGGTGCTGCCAAATTTGCTCAAAATGTGTCAAATTCAGTTACTAACAGGCCTGATTAGCAATGAGAAGAAATCATAACAAACATTTATAAAAGTATATTTCTAAAAACATAAATTTACTTTCATAAAATACATATGCATGACTGGAATACAAAAAAAAAAAAAAAATTCCTAAGTGTCAGGACTTTCCAGATCACTGAGCAAAGAATAAAAATAGTAACCTCAAATTATTACAAATTATTTTAAAGAAGTATTAAATAATGTTCCAAAAATCATACATGTGCTATACACTCTTTCATATTATTTAGTGAAATTGTGCATTTTCTCTAGTTATTAAATTTACAAGATTAGAAAATTGAGAAAAATCCTATAACACTATTTCAAAAGGTTCAATTGGGTGACATTGAGAATCTCCTAATCTATTTTTTTCTATAGTAAAGATAGTGGGAAAATGAATAATTTATCTCACCAAGTAAGTGTAAAAATGAAAGACAGTCTGAAAACTTACATACTAAAAGTTCTAAAAATAAATATTCAATTGAATTAATTCTATGTCATATGTAGATACATACATACATATGTATGTATATATATATCAACTATTCTTCCCATTATTAGTCCTTTGAATTCTATTACGTTGAACATTTATATTATCTATTTGTCTAAAAGTATCTGCACACATACACATGACACATGTCTATTTCAATCAGGATCCAAACAATAGAATCCATTCTAGGCAATCTGGTAGAAAATGAATTTATTAGTGAGGAGGTGGCCCTCAGATTCTCTGGCATCATACTCAGAAGCTACAGAGTTAGAGACATTTCCCAGAAAAAATATTAGAGGCTGATCATGGCCAAAGGCATTAGGGCTTTTGCTAGCTAGGCTCCAAACAACTGAAATCTTTTCAGCAGGCTCTGTCACAACTGCCTCTGAGGGCCTCCTTCTTCATGTCACTCTCTTTCCAACAGAATCCTTGAGTGGTATGTCTGGGGAGGGTAGAATAAATGACTAATACCCACTACTATCAATTTCGTGAGCTCCCAGCATCACCAGATATTTTTCTTCCATATTTAAATTTCAAACAAGAAAATGGCCCAGCCTAACATACTATAACTGTCCTTCATAAATATGAAAATACAAACACCCACACTCTAAAGCCTCGTAGTTTTCTGCATCCAATTCCGAATTTAAGATAGTATCTAGATGATAGTCGTAACTCTTCTAAGTCTGTTATAATGCAGTCTTCATATTTTCTTTAACTTATGAACTAAATTGTGAACTAAAAACCATGTAATTATCAAATCATAGGGAAAAGGAAGAAAAGAAAAATATTAAAAGGTATGTAAATATATGTAAGACACTGTAAGGAATATGAGTAGTTACTATATCCCATTTTTGTAACTGTTCATTATGTTACGTTTTTATTTTCTTTCTGTACTATGTATTTGAGGTTTCTTTCTCCTTCAACCCGCCCTTTAGTTGTTCAGAGTTCTGATTTGTCATGGATCAACAAATTGTATTTCTTAAAAGTAGAAGCCTTGGTGTTACTTCTTGTATGTTCCTATCTATGGAAATCTTCCATTCACTATACCACTAGCTATAATAACACTATGAATAGAATATCTCTTATATTTCAAGTATTATTCCTGTACCCATTGTGTAGTCCCCCATTATCTGTGATAATCAAAAGCAACATTCTAACTCCCATTCCTGGTCAATTTACAAGAAGCTTGTAATGACCATGAAGCACTTTCAGCATCTAGTTCTATAAAAATATAGTTAAGTATTAGGGAGAAACATTCTTCACTTGGGTGCTAAGACATCCAAACCAACAAAGCCATGGGCCATGAATCATAGTTTTTGTCAGTAGGTCAGTCATTAGGAGTAAAAGTGAGAGGTGATATTCTGACTCCTAATCTCTTTATTCCCAGATCGCTGGAAGAAAAAGCACCATATACTATTTGGTGGTACATAACATCTGCCATATTCTTTGAGATGCCATTCTAGCCTCATAAGATTGCTACCATGATGTATCTTCAATAATCTTTTACATATCTATCAAGGCCAGCAGCTCTTGGATGAGAAAAGCACATATCCAGACCTCTAAATCTAGTGTGTCTAATACTTTTATAGTTCAATTTTGTCTCTGTAAAATCAGTTCCATGGTCAGAAGCACTGGTACATGGGCTATCATTAAGGCAGAAAAGACATTCAATTAATCCACAGATATTACTCCCAGAAAAGAGAGAATATAACTTTAAATATCTAAATGCAAAACAATAATTTATTTCATTGAGGCCAAATCACTGTTCAGTTCATGGTAAGTTGTCATAACCTACCACTGAGTATAGATGGTTACCTCTGGCAGGGGTTGAGAGTCTTACCCTCTGAGGCTTCTACCACTGGCTAACTGCAAATCTAATATAATGACTGAGTGGTTAGATTGTGTTAAGGGAAGGATGTGTTGATTTGGTGCATACCCTCCTCAGTGAAAATAAGAATGAGCCCATTCAATATTGGCATAATTACTGACATTTGTTAGCTAGGTTACCTTTTGTACCTGAATATTAATAATCTCCCTTGTAGTGAGAGCCTTTAGTTTATCATTCACATGGGAAACAAATAATCTCATGTTCTAGGTACATTTTGTTATCCGTCTAAATAGCTCCTCCTTAATGTACCATGTCAGAAGTCCTCCACTCTTGCTTCTTCTAAGTTTAACACCATGCCAGTCCAGCTGAATTATTATTAATCAGTGTCCGTGAATGGGTGTGGAAGGTATGTCAGTTCTTATTTCCTTCTAATGGAAGGGCAATGAAAGGTATTGCTCAAAATTCTTCCCTTTAGCATATTAATTCTTCTACACTGTCTTTTAGGAACATCCCTGAGGACTGTTCTAACATTGCAGAAGTCCATATTCCTAATATACCTTGCAAGATGGTCTATAAATTAAAACAAGTTCAGCTTTATCGTTCTCTGTTAATTACTCATTGGGAACTTCTAATGGGATCATAGATATAAATTAATGGAATGAATGAATTTATTTGATGATGGAGGGTTACTGTACATGCCCAAATTTATGACTTGGTACATCATGTAACACCCAAAACATAACAGAAGCTCCTCTTCCAAATCAAATTCAAATGGATACTTCTAATTGGCAGAGCCTTCTAATTCCATGGTCTGATTTGCAAGGGAGGCTGGGAAAGTAAATACCTGGTATTTTCCTTGAGCAGACAGGACTTATAAGAAAGAAAATACCCCTAAACATGAAAAGGAAAGTTCAAAACGTGGTGGATACCTACTAAGTATGAAAAATAACCACTGAAACATACCCATGGATTCTAGATACAAATAGAATTGGCATCCTAATTGAAGACATTGGAGACAAAGGAATCAAATAAGAGCATATTACATACTTTTGTGTAGAAGATAGTGAAAAACAAAGGAAAATAAAAACCCAAATTTTCTAATCTAGATTATTCTCTCAAAGGAAGTTCAAAAAATCCACTGGAAAGAGTAATTCATTTATCCATGCTATTTATTTACAGCATGTGACATGATGACTTCATTGCTAAGCTCTAAAGTTAGAACATTGCTTGCATTCCAGAGGGAAAACTTGAAGAATCATATAATTTGAAGTCAGACAGAACTCTATGATACAGACCCTCAAAGCATTGCCAAATATGAAGCTAGCCCCAGCAAATGAGGCAAGTCTGTTGCTTACTGAATAAAAGTGAGCAGAAACAGCAAAATCAGAGATAAAAAAACTTGATTCAAAAAAAAGAGAATTTTGATGTCATTATAATGTTTGTCCAGAAATGCAATGAGCTATATCGAGTGACCCTAATTTCCAATCCATTCCCTAATAGTAATCAAAGAACTTAAGGATATTTCTTGATTCTTTCTGGTCTATAATGTTTACTAGGCACTGCTTTTGCAGTGGCTAATAGCCAGAAAAGATGAAAGAGTGAATAAAATGAAAATGACAGAGTCATTGATTTTTTGGTCAACAAATTCCAAGTTGATAAATTATTTCCAGGTCAGACTTCCAGTCGGGTTGTAAAATGTTTTTCTGGCTAAAGTTGTTTTTTGTTTGTTTGCTTCTTTTTGTTGTTGTTATTGTTTGTTTGTTTTTTAAAGGCACTATATCAGGCATGATTTATTTTATTTTATTTTATTTTATTTGCTTGCTTGGGAACATTTTTTAAATCAATTATATTGAATATAACTGACAAACTACAGAAAGCACCCATTTTAAGTGCATAGATTTTTTTCTTTAAAGATTTTTATTTATTTATTATTTTGAGAGACAGAGAGCACACATGAATACAAGATGGAGGGGGAAGGGTACAGGGAGAGGAAGAAGCAGATTCCCCACTCAGCAAGGAGTCCCATGCAGGTGGAGCTTGATCCCAAGACCTAGAGATCATGGACTAAGCTGAAGGCAGACACTTAACCCACTGAGCTATCCAGCCGCCCTTTAAGAGAACAGGTCTATGAGTTTTGGCAAATATATACAGGCCTATAACCACCACCACCACCACCAAGATCTAGAACACATTTATCAACCTAAGGCAATCCTTTGTTTCCCTTCCCATTCACCAATCCTCCTCCTGCCTCTTAGTCATTGTTTATTTTTAACCTAAAAAAACCCCTAACATCTGTATTTTAAACCGTTTTTTAATCTTAAAAAATCTAACATTGGTATTATAAACTTCCAGTGTCTCTGCTTCTCTCCAGCCCCCTGAATTTGTCTTTAACGGCTGACAGCAGACTTGACCATGTTAAACTCATTCTGCATTTAGCCAAACTTCATAATGTATGTCTGTGGTGCAATGTTGTTAAATCTGTAGGTGTTTGTCTTTTTTTTTCCTGCCATAGGGGGAAAAAAAATCACTTAAATCTTTATATCCTTGTACTTCATATATTATTGAGAATTTACTTTATGCTACACATATATTTAGTAACAGGGTCAAAAATATGGTGCTGACAAGATTAGACAATGTCCCTGCCTTCACAGATATTACAAGTAAGCTGAATAAATTCACTATAAACCAGACCCAATATTCTATTGAATTCTCTGGTACATCACGTACAATTTTAACACCAAAAAACTGTTTTAGCTGTACAAAATCTCGGTATGCTTGATATGCATATAATTAAATCTATGTAATCAATAAGTACTTATATAAAAATTTGCATATTGAATTATTGAATTTTTCTTTTATTGACTTTATCAGTATTTAGCTTGAAGCATATGATCTGTATACGTACACACAAGAAGTGTTCTGAAAAGTAGTTTTAAAAGTCTTTTCTTTCATTAGAAATAATTAATAAAATACATTATATGGCCACAAATCTTGTCCACCAACATCTCTCTTCATTTTGGCTTGAAGTATATGATCTGTATATGTACACACAAGAAGTGTTCTGAAAAGTAGTTCTAAAAGTCTTTTCTTTCATTAGAAATAATTAATAAAATACATTATATGGCCACAAAACTTGTCCACCAACATCTCTCTTCATTTTCTTACCTATATCTGTCATCTTCCTCATCAATTTTATGGGTGAAAAGATTTTTAAACTCTTCTGTTATTTCCCATAATATTCTGACATTTAAAATAAAAAACTTTTAAAGACTCAACTTCATTATAAATGTCTTTCTTCTCCGAGTCCAAAAAAAAAAAAAAAAGTCAAAATCAATTCTACAACAGAATATGGAAGTGGCTTCCCTGAATGTGTACAAGCCAGGGAGCAAAACAGGCACAATGTGTATAATATATTACTCGATGAAATAGAAATGGATGATAAACTGAATGAAAAAAATATACAAGCAAAGATGGAATCCAGCCAAAGAGCTAGTAAATGGAAGACTGTAATTAAGCAGGTACCTAGTGGATTAGAGGAAATTAGACCACTGCTGCTGTGTTTCTGCTGCCAACACAGAATGCTTTTTAACTCAAAATAGTCAACAGCCTACCAAGAGGACTGTAATTATATATTTTTAATTTTATTTCACGGGGTATGATTGCAGGCAAGATAGAATCAACAAAAATTGAGAAAACTGTCTACTATCAATGATATTAAGTTTGATAAGTACATCTATGTGAGAAAAGTTATTAAATTTTAACTTTAAAAAGTTAGATTGCTTATTTATTTTAATTTTAGTCATGTGACATTCACTCAAAGCCTCCCAGATAAAAATCGAAAGGTAAATATGTGAAGAATTTCATTGCCAGCATCCTGCACAAGAAACATCTGGCATCATAATCCTAAAATAACATATATAGAGAGCAAATGCCTTGAGCTGAATAAATAAATTCAAAGCATCTCAGGCTAGGGCATCTACATTTTGAATTCACTCAGTTTTCTTAGGAACTCTGATTAGGGGCTAGCTGTAAGGAAATCATAAACCTCAAAGGTGTTCGGATCTATTATCTCCATCTTCCCTTCATGCACTGCCCTCGTCATGCCAGCCCTGCCACCCCCCCTTGTGTCTATAACTCCCTTTCAGTTATCTATTCCCCATGGGCTCTTCCAACAATACTCTCCAAAGTGGCTCCATATTACTAGGCTTAACGTCAGAAACAAACCTGAACATTTAAATGCCACCATCTTTATGCACTACTTGTTCTCAGAAAACATCCATTCCAGCAAGTGATGTAGCAACTATAGATTAAATAATAAAGGATAAGTAGGGCAAAGACTGTAGGAGATCGAAAAGAAAATTCCAGAAATCAATGCCTTGTCTGATAATCCCTGGCCAAACTTTTTTTTTATTTTTTTTCCCCCAGATTATGATATAGATCTGCCTGCTTCCTTTTCCAAGGACATCACCAATTTCAACATGGTGACTTGCTCTAATTCAATCAACCAAGTTGCTATTGAACACTTAAATTTATATGATTTTAGACTTAGAAAGCACTTTGGAGCTGATTTTAGCTAAATACTTGCATTAAAATACGATGATATTATGAGACATAAAGCAATTAGCATATGATAGCACAAGTTAAAGCTAGAAGATCTATGTCTCCCAATTTTCAGAGTAGCCCCTTTCCTTGAGAACAATGAGAATGGAAACAATGAATCATTTCATGCTGGTCAATTCAGGAAAATGAAAATGACTATTGAACACACATTTTTTTTCATTTAAAAGCAAAATAATTTTATTAAGACTATGAAGAAAAACATACATTCTGTACATCACATTGTTAACAGAGAGTATTTCTGAGGAGGCAGATAACTAGAACATCTCACTTTCTATGTTATGCATAAAACCAGAATATCCCAAAATTGTGTGGTCTTCCAAAGTTATCCTCCATTAGTATCTTCACAAAATCAACTCAAACTTCTATTCCATGAAATGTGAGAGGATGTTCATCCCTCCTCTCACTATTTTTGAAGCTTTCTGAGATGTCATACAAAAGGGTCACAAAGAAGGAATCTATGGCCTTTCCCAGATACTTTATTTTAAATGCCTGCTCCTGATTCAGTTTTCAATTATTCAGCAAGACCCATGCTGTCACAAGCTTCTTGGGCTTCATGTGTTTCATGTGTCATTTCATCCCAAAACTTTCATTTAATTTTTACCAAATGCTTAGTAGTGTTATAAGAACTTTATATACATTAACTGATTGATTTAATCCTGAGTACAACTCTATGGTTTAAAGACACTTCAACTCCATTTTGGAGTTAAGGTAAATGAAGCACAGAGAGGCTGGTAGTTATGTTGCAAGCCAGGAGTTGAACCAAAGTCTGGCTACAAAGGCTACATTCTCAAACATGTCTGTATTGCCACTACTTCATTTCCCCAAGTACAATTAATATAACGCTTTTGTGCAAATCTTCTACCAAATCCATGGTATACCGAGGCATAATTACTGCCCACAAAAAAATAAAGATTAAAAATTGAATGACAGCCATTTTGTTTCTAAATTCCTAGCCACCTCTGATACAAAGAATCTCTTACTCTTTTTTCTTTGTTCCCCAATTTCTCACATTCTTGTTCCCCTTTTAAGGTCATCTCTTCCCATTTCGCCTCTTGCCTTGAATCTTTGAGGCAAACCCGTGTTCTCTCTTGAGTCTTTAACAGACAAATGACAACTCAAACGTCGTCTTATTGTTTTGAATAAAAAGTATTTTTTTTGTCCCCTCTCCACAACAGTCTGAGTTTTGACCTTCATAATCAAAAATCTATTATTCTGTGTTTCCTTTTTGAAAAACTCATCTTTTTAAAAAATTCTATTTTTCTTTCTAAAATGAGAATGGGAATATAGTTCAATTTTGGTTAACATTCTTCTTCCCATCGCATGTGTTTTACAAAAAAACCAGATTGCTCTGAAACTAGAAGAAATTATGCTAAAGTTAAAAAGTTTGATTTACTTAATTCTTTAAAGTGTCAATATGAAAATTGACAGTTTTCTAGACACTAAAATATAAGACAGTGATACATTTTAGGATTCAAATAATAGTGGGTCCTTTCTACTTTTTCTTCCTGGATATAAATGAAGTACTGTACCAAAAATCAAATCAACTTATGTCTGTTAAGGATATTAGGATAGTCATGAAGAATCAGAAAAAACAAACAAACAAAAAGCTAGTTACATGAATTATTTAAGTATCTATTATGCAATCATTATTTGAACCATTAAAAATTAATCATCTGTAATCATTTAAGACATTTTTCCCTTCTTGATCACTAACTTAGAATTTGATAAAACTTAAAATTTCTTATGGAGAAAAATACACATGCACATATACTAAAAGAATTTTTTACAAAATAATAGGAAATTGACCCACTTCAGGGGTCAGAAGTCTATGTATCTCTAGTTTTGAATTATCTAGTGCTGTGTTGAAATTATTTTACATGTATTTTGCATAGTTTATTAATCTTACTTTTAGTATTGAATATCTTTTTCTTTTTTCTTTCTTTCTTTTTTTAATTTATTTGACAGAGAGATCACAAGTAGGCAGAGAGGCAGGCAGAGAGAGAGAGGAGGAGGAGGCAGGCTCCTTGCTGAGCAGAAGGCCCAATGCGGGACTCGATCCCAGGACCCTGAGATCATGACCTGAGCCGAAGGCAATGGCTTAACCCACTGAGCCACCCAGGCACCCCTTGAATATCTTTTTTCTAAATTTAAAACATATTCCCATATTTAATCAGATCAAAGTTACCTTCAATTGTAACATGCCTCATTATTTTATGTTTCATGAAGAAAAACATCATCTAATTTTAATTGTAAGTTGTCACTGGTGACAAGATGCCTCTAGGTTGGTTTCAGAGATATCAAAAATGTTTTTAAAAGTGCATCTTAGCATCAATGAATTCTGGTATTTTGTTTTCATTTTAGATATGAAATTTGCCTTTATTTCAAATAAATGAATATATGAATAGTAGGTCTTAGAGTCTTTGCCATTTTTGTCTATTATTTTGCAAGAACTGAACTCACTTTCCTTCATAAATTCATATACTTGTACCTGATTTTACTGTAAACCTCTTATTCCCAAAAGATTATTTTAGTAAATCTGACTTTATACTGCAACCTTCTGATCTTCTTCTTGCTTCAAATGATATCTCACGACCTGAGACTGCCCACTCTAGGAGGTAGTATAAAACGAGACAGAGGCCAAGAAGCCTTCAAATTCTAGAATCAGTCATCTTTATTTTCCTATTACTCAGATGTTGAATTCTACCTTCTATCATATTTTAGTTGACTGTCTTAGGAGTCCAGAACTGAGTTGTTTGCCAGACCGCTCCTACTCCTTTTGATTTTTTGGTTTAGTCTACCTTATCAACCTTATGTTGATATAAAAGTCCTCTGAGTTTTTGATCCAAGCCTTTGCCTCAAATCAGTCCTAACACGACCCTACTGACCCACCTCTGACAGAAGTATCAATAATATTGACAATAACCATAAGGCTGGCAAGGTTTTCCATCTGGAACATGATTTTGGGATCAGATGGCTTCTCCTCCCCATTTCTTCATAAGCTGCCTTTAACATTATTATCTTCATGGACATAAACTAAAAGTCAAGAGTCAGTGAATCAAGAGAAAGCTGGAAAAGTTTAAACATTAAACATTAAAGTACAGAAAACAACTACGCTGTACTAACTTCCTACTAGTGTCCAGAAAGGTAAGCGCATTGGCAGGAGGTAGGCTAAATTATGTGTGTTTTAATACCTTTAATTTGCTAAGTGTTCAGGAAGTCACTTGACTGATGAAATATATCCAATCATCAGATGTGTAAATAAAAGAAAAAAAATTATTTCAATCTGAAGTATCTTTGAACAAAGGAGAACAATTAATTGATTAGATAATTAGCTTTACATGCAGTTTAGAAACTGAAAATATTATACAGGATTTGGGCACTAGCTTTTTGCAGTAAATACTTTGATAATGGTTAAGAAGTTTTAACATATCAAAGCAAAACTAAAACCCACAAATGATAAGCAAATTTACAGATGTAAAAAGGTTTCCAAAGCGTTAGCACTTAACCTGGACAATTAAATATAGGGAAAATATTTTTTTTTTATTTTTTATTTTTTATAAACATATATTTTTATCCCCAGGGGTACAGGTCTGTGAATCGCCAGGTTTACACACTTCACAGCACTCACCAAAGCACATACCCTCCCCAATGTCCATAATCCCACCCCCTTCTCCCAAACCCCCTCCCCCCAGCAACCCTCAGTTTGTTTTGTGATTTTTTTTTAAGATTTTATTTATTTACTTGACAGAGAAAGAGAGATCACAAGTAAGCAGAGAGAGGGGGGAAGCAGGCTCCCTGCTGAGCAGAGAACCTGATGCAGGGCTTGATCCCTGAGATCATGACCTGAGCTGAAGGCAGAGGCTTAACCCACTGAGCCACCCAGGTGCCCCTAGGGCAAATAAAATTTTCTACATTATGACATTTTTCTGATAAAAGAAACATACTAAGAATTCTAAATGTGGGGCACCTGAGTCACTCAGTCATTTAAGTACTCAACTCTTGATTTCAGCTCAGGTCATGATCTCAGGGCCGTGAGATGGAACTCCACAACAGGCTCCGGGCTCAGTGGGCAGTCTGCTTGGATTCTTACTGCTGTCCATTTCCCTCTGCCCCTCCTCCCTGGCTCTCGCTCTCTCTCTTTCTCTCTCAAATAAATAAATTTTTTAAAAAGGGTTTTTTTTAAATTTATTTTTAATTTATTTTCAGCATAACAGTATTCATTATTTTTGCACCACACCCAGTGCTCCATGCAATCCGTGCCCTCTATAATACCCACCACCTGGTACCCCGACCTCTCACCCCTCTGCCCTTTAAAACCCTCAGATTGTTTTTCAGAGTTCATAGTCTCTCATGGTTCACCTCCCCTTCCAATTTCCCCCTACTCCCCTCTATCTGCCCATGTCCTCCATGCTATTTATTAAACATTGAAATGTGTCAATGCCAATACAGAATTTTTGTATATGTTAGATCGTGGACTAATATTACTATTACTTTAGGTTTTATATGCACGTGTATGCTTTAACAGTTTTCAAATCACAGTAGTACTTGTCAATTCTAAATATATATATATATGTGTATATATATGTATATATATGTATATATACATGTATATATACATATATATATATGCAGTCTATCTTACTTGTTCACAGATTTCATATTTGTGAATTTATTTACTTGCTAAAATTTATTTGTAACGCAAAATCAATACTTGGGGTACTTTTGCTGTCATTTGCAATCATACTCATGCACAGAGCAGCAAAAAATTTCAGCTGCCGGACATTCACATTCCCAGCAGAAATTAAACAAGGCAACACTCCGCCTTCTTGTTTTAGCTCTCATACTGTAAATGTGTCCTTCTTGCAGTTTATATAGCATCACATTTTTTGCATTTTTGTGTTTTTTGTTGGTGGTTTTGCTTTTTAAAATGTCTCCTAAGCATACTGCCAAAGTGCTGGGTAATATTCCTAAGGCAAGAAGGCTGCAATGTACCCTATGGAGAAAATACAAGTGTTAGGCAAGCTTCATTCAGTCCTAAGTTATAGTACTGTTGCCCCTAAGTTCAATCTTAATGAATCAACAGTGTATGTTAAATCGAATGTTTTTAAACATAAACACAAATACAGAGTTTATACATTGATCAGCTAATGAAAGGGTGACCAAAGTCTCAGAGGAACCCAGTTCTGTATTTTTCCCTAAGTGCAATGCTCAGTATTCACTCATTCAGTGTTCAAGGAGACTTTATAGAACATAACTGCCACAAATAACAAGAATCAGCTGTATAAATATTATGGAATGCTAAATTCAAAGGACATCTGTTTTTCTTTAGTTTCCCATTTCTCAAGTTTTCTTCTTATTTGATGGAGGAGATTCTCCCACTGTCTAAGCCTTGATTGGAGTCTAAGTTGCTGAACTGAGAGAATCAGATATTTTCTCTTCAAAAACGTGGTAGTAAGCATACAGTCACGTGACTTAGTTTCAGTCAGTTGAACTAGGATACTGAATGCCAAGTTAAGCTGTGAAGACAAAGGCATGGTTTTTAATATATTCTCAGAGGACAACTTTCAGTAACAACAACACTTGGTCATGGAGACCAGACCAGAAAACACTGCAATTTGTCCCGAGTTAGGAATCCTGATATTAATACTTTTTTGCTTCCTGCCCATGTTCTGAGACTGATTCACTAGTCCTCCTATCCAGTCTGAGTGATGGTCTGATACACTTCCAATAAATTCATTTTCTGATAAGTTAACCAGCTTGTTTTTGTAGCTTGCAACCCAGAATCCAGACTGATGTAACCATCATATGTCAAGTGTTATGCCAAAAGTGTCAAATTATATTGAAAAGCTATATGAATCTGGGATTATTTTAGAAAATATAAAACATATATGAAGTAAGTGTATTTCCCTTAAAGGATTTATCTTTTTATGTCTACCCATTATCTAATATTTAATCTAAATTATAGCAGAGAGAACCAGAATTTTTTAAAGGTGTTTAAGATATTTTAGAAGATTAATACATAGCCAATAATAATATTAAAATCTATACTAAAGGCTTAGAGTAACCTCAAATTTGGATCTAACTCTTAAATCATTTCATTGATAATCAATTTAATTTTAGAAAGACCTTTCAAGATTTTTTACCTTTCTACAATCTTCTGAACCTTAGGGTCTGACATTTTCTCCTGCAAAAATATCTTGCAACTATAAAGCATAATGAATTGATGTTCAATTCCATCAAAATGTGTAAAAGTATATATTAAGTTAATAAAGCCAAACAACTGTTCTATAGATGCTTCTTATAAATATAAGTTTATGTAACTTGATAAATTCTATATATTAATTAGCCACAGATAATTCAGTGTTTATAGGGTGATTTTCCTGGCATAAGGCATGAAGCCTTTCGCTTACATTCTCTTTCCCATTAACTGCATATTAAGTAGCTAAAGCCACAAAAAGCAAGCAACCTTTAGTTAATTCTTCTATTTTATAAACTATTCAGTGACTTGGTGCTTTAGGTTTGGTTTTGTTTATTTAATTTTTCACATCCCAGAAGTGTTGAATAATAAAACTGTTTTCACAGATTATATTACCCAAAAATTGTTTAGATACACTTGGAATTTCTCTCACTTCCTAAAAAAAAAAGATGATTCCTGGTCCCACAAGTGTCGAAGGCCTCAGGAGGAAGAAATGAGTTTTGTTAACCCTCGATTAAGCATATCACTGAAAAGAGTAAGAAATACTACCCGCATCTTGGAAACAGAACTCTCAAGTTCTAGAAATAATGCTCATCAAACCCAACTGAGATACACAGCTGACACAGACCGCCCCCCCCCCAAAAGCCTTGTGTCCTCTGAATGTTTTCACAGCTTCTAAACCCAATATCCCTGGGTAATGTAAACCAAGTGAGCACACCAGGCCATCACAGAAATATGTAAACTTGTCATCTATTCAAATAAGACCTGTGAAAATTTAAAAGGAAATATGTCAATGGTAACACAGAGACCAACAAAATTGGCATGGCTCTTCTTCATCCACACTGTAGAAGAGGGAAAAGTCACGGGGCCAAGTAGATATTCTGTTCATATTATCTATACTCTCTCGAAAATTGCCCCCTTGTTTGTAATTTTTTAAATACCCTTTCCAGAAATATGTTCAAATTCCAAAAAACAACTTTATATAAAGAATATTTGAGTTATTTTTCCAAATATTTTCAATAATTCAATATGACATTTTAACAAATATGGCTAATAATCTTAAGTACTATTAACAAATATTGTTAACATTGTTAAAAATGTCCACACTACACAAGACCATTTATAGCTGTAATGAAATCCCTGTCAAAGTTCCAAAAGCTTTTTTTTTTATAATTTTTTTAATCCCAAAATCCACATGGAATTACAGGAGACCTCAAACAGCCAAAGCTATCCTGAGAAAGAGCCCAGAAATAAAGCATTGCCTTTACAGTCAACAAATACTTGAAAAGGGAGCCAAAAATAATCAATGGGAAAAGGATAGTCTCTTAAATATGTCGTAAAAACTGGATAATCACAGGCAGTAGAACCCAATTGCACCGTTATTGTACACTGCTCAAGAAAATTAACTCAGAAGAGATTTAAACCTAAGCCAGCACCCATAAAACTCTCAGAGAAAAACAGGGGAAAAGCTACTTGACATCAGACTTGGCAAGGATTTTTTTTTTTAAGATTTTATTGATTTATTTGACAGAGAGAGATCACAAGTAGGCAGAGAGGCAGGAGAGAAGAAGGGAAGCAGGCTCCCCGCCGAGCAGAGAGCCCAATGTAGGGCTCAGTCCCAGGACCCTGAGACCATGACCTGAGCTGAAGGCAGAGGCTTAACCCACTGAGCCACCCAGGTGCCCCACTGGCAATGCTTTTTTAATATGACATCAAAAACACAAACAACCAAAGCAAAAATAAAGTTAGTTTACATCAAACCGAAAAGCTTGTGCTTGGCAAAAGAAACAATTAATAAAATAAAATGCAACTTACAGAATGGAGATGACAGCTGCAAATCGTATATCTGACAAAGGGTTAACATCCAAAATACACCAAAAATACATACAACTCAATAGCAAAATAATAAACAATCTGGTTTAAAAATGGGAAGAGGATCTGAATAAACATTTCTCCAAAGAAGGCATACAAATGGCCAACAAATACATGAAAAGATGCTCAACAAGATTAATCAGGAAAATGCAAATCAAAACCACAAGGAAATATTATTTCACACCTGTTTGAATGGCTATTATGAAATAGACAATAGATAAGAAATGTTGGCAAGAAGGTGTAAAAAAAGGGAAGTTTGTATACTGTTAATGGGAATGTCGACTGATTTCCACCACTATGGAAAACAGTACAGAGGTTCTTCATGACTTTAACAACAGAACTACTATATGAGTATATGTCCAAATCTTCTCAAAAAGATATCTGCATTCTCATGTTCATTGTAGCATTATTCACAAAAGCCAAGAAACTGAAGCAACCTAAGTGTCCATCAGTGGATGAATGGATAAAGGTGTCATATATATATATACAATAGAATATTAATAATATTCAACCACAAGAAAGAATGAAATCTTGCAAATGCAACAACATGCGTGGACTTGAGGGTGTTATGTTAAATGGAATAAGTCAGATAAGGAAAAATGATACCACTTACATATAGAACCTAGGTTAAAAAAATCAAACTTATAGAAACATAAAGAATGATAGATGTCAGGGTTAAGGATGGGAGGATATAGGAGGTATCAGTCAAAGAATACAAACTTGTAGTTATAAGATGAATAAGTTCTTGAGATCTAACACATAGCATGATCACTATAGTTAGCAATACTGTATTATACACTTAGAAGTTGCTAAGAGAGGAGATATTAAACATTCTTGCCACAAAAAAAGAAATAGTTATCATGTGAAGTGATAGAGGTGTTAACTAACCCTACTGCAGTAATCATATTGCAATTTATATCAAATCATCATGTTTCACAACTTAAAAGTAAATGAAGTTCTATGTCAATTATAGCTCAGTAAGTTTGGAAAAATATGTAATGTATTAAATGACAATAACTTATATGAAGAAACAAAGCAAGGTAAGATGTATGGAGAATTTTAGATGGTAGATATTTTCTTTTATGTCTGGCAACAGTTAAGAATCACATGAAAAATAACTATGCAGTCTCCTGGTAAAGTGCACAATGAGACTAACAAGGGCAAAGTCCTAAGCTAGAGACATGTTTTGCATATTCAAGAAACTGCAGGTTGGCCAGACTATTTGGACTCAAGTAAACATTAGAGGAAATAGAAGATGAAATCATAAAAATGCCATGGAAGCCAGATCACTAAGACTTCAGATTTTAGTCTTGTAGAAATGTGTTAACCACTGGAGGGTATTGTAGGGAATGACATGATCTGGTGTGTTAAGAAGAATCCCCCTGGCTGTGTGAAGATACTTAACTGTAGTGAGACAAGGGTGACAAGGAAGAGGCCAGTTATCAGGCTCTTGCAAAGGGCAGGCAAGAAATGATGGTGTTTTGGATGAGGATGGTAGCAATGCAAGTGGTAAGAATTAGCGGTGAAGGTGGTGAGAATTTGTCAGAGTCTATGTCATATTTCAAATACAGACATGATAGAGTTTGCTGTTGGTTTGGATGTGGGGATGGAACTATAGACAGAAGTCAATGATGACTTTAAAGACTTGGGTTGACCAGCTTGAGTAATGTAATCGATTTTTACTAAGTTGGGGGACTGTAGGGAGGAAAGTAACTTTAAGAAAGGAAATCAAGAACTTGATTTTTGATACATTAATTTGAGAAACCTAGGTGGAGATATCTATGATGGTTTGACATTCATGCCTGGATTTCATGGAAGCAGTTTAGGATGGAGTTGTAATTCCGGAGTCTACACAATATTGAGGCCATTTAAAGCTATGTGATCTGATGAGACCACTGGAGACAGAGATCGATTGACAGGATAAAAGCTTCAAGACTGAATCTTGTAGAGATTGTACCCCAGTATGTATACATTACAAAGAGTGGAACGGACAAGAGCCGACTGAGGAATAATAGCTTGTGAGGTAGAAAATAACCAAGTGAGAATTTTGAATATTTTAAGCTGAAGGAGTTGAAGAGAAGAGCAGAAGCAGGAAGGTCACTCTGACGTCTACCACCTCTCACACTTTGCCCTTGAAACAGGACATAAACCCTCAATCGAGATGCCCATACATGAAGGAAAGGAGCATCCTTCTCTACAAAGACAAGGAGACACCAAGAAGAATCCTATCAAACAGGTCCAGCTAAGTTTTCCTCCAGTTTATTATATTTACCCCTTACTTCTTAACTTAATATTTCTCCATAATGGTGCACTCCTCATCAAATCTAGCACAAAATGCTCAGGTCTAACTGTTTTTTAGGTCTTCATTTTCTTAAGAAGTCTTCTATGTCACATAAAATCTGTATCAAATATATTCATATGCTTTTTTTTCCTTTTGACCTGCTTTTGTCCATTTAATTTTAAGACCCATCCAGGAACTCATAAGGTCAAGGAAATTCTTTTCTTCCCCTGTACTGTTGATGAATAAAGCCTGTGTCTAGCATGATGGTCATTAGCGGTATCCTGAACTACCAGGAACACAAAATGCTATAAAGGCATCTTCTCTCTGGAGACTGTGAGGTGACGTCTAGGGAAAGGTTGTCTCCTATGAAGCAGGAAGCCAGAAACCACCTCTTCCCTAAGATTATGCAGCAAGAAATCTCTTTCCATCCATAGCAAAGGAAGCATGATGAACAAAATTATCTGTTTGTCTCTCTATACTTTAATTCTTTTCACATCCTAACATGGGATCACTAACTTTACCACACAGAGCAATCCCTGCCCCCGTGCACCTTCTCAGAGCTAACCAAGTTCCCCGATCTGTGAAAAATTGAAATCCATTAGAGATTAGTTTAAACGGCAATGGAAATGAATCATCAGGATATGTTGTAGGTAGAGTATAAAAGTGAAGCAGTTTCTGGATTGGTTGAGTAAATAAATCAAATCAAATTACTTCATGATTTACATAGGTTTTTTGTAATTCAGAAATAAGTTATGTCAATGTTACCAAGCATAAAGCATGGCCTGTGGGTAGGTGCTTCATAAATGTGTTACTGAAAATTTGTTTCATTTAGTATGTGGATGGCTGTGATGGACCTCAGTTTCACTAGCCCAGCTCACTGTTTTCTTGTTTGTTTGTTTGTTTGTTTGTTTGTTTTTTGAAGATTTTATTTATTTATTTGAGAGAGAGAGAGAGCATGAGAGGAGAGAGGTCAGTGGGAGAAGCAGACTCCCTGCCGAACAGGAAGCCCGATGTGGGGCTCAATCCTGGGACTCCAGGATCATGACCTGAGCCGAAGGCAGTCGCTTAACCAACTGAGCCACCCAGGCACCCCCAGTTCACTGTTTTGATGCTTTGTGGTTCACTCCTGGTCTAATAGGTCTGGGGTGCAGGCTATTTCTTAATATTATTGGGATCTTAAGTCACCTGCATTGAACAGCATCTCCATAATACACTTCTTGACATGGTGAGATTCATCTATTACCTATCATTTAGATCAACTAGCCCTCAAATGCTCGTCCTTTTTTTGTTTTTTTTGCTTTTCCTTCAGCGAGGGTCTTATTTGTCAGAGGGGCACTATGCTTGACCTCCAAATGTGGCTGATGAGATTTATAACCTTTGGGTTGCTCTGATATTTTGACGTATTCACTAGGTTCTGGGCCACATTCTGGAAGGCCACCATAACTTCTGGATCCTGCATGGCTGCAAGAACCTCTGGATCACTAAGAATTTCATTGAGCCCAGGCAATCCCGCCATTACAGGCATCCCCCTGCCATTCTGGGCATTCCTCCAGGAAAATTACTAGACATTCCCCCAGGAAATCCACCTGGGAAAGAGCCATACTGAGCTCCTGATTGTCCTCTGGCTTCTTCCTCCCTCTGGGCTCTCTCATGTTCTTCCTGAGCCTTCTTAACCCATTCTGTTCTTTGATCTCTCGCTCTTCACATTTTCACTCATACTGTGTCCAACACTCGTCCTTTTAATACTGCTACTAAGGGGATAAGGAAAGACATATTCATCACCATTTGATGCTGGAAAATTGAGGAACATCTCGTCAGCATCGTATTGAAGGGCAAAAAAGAGTGCAGTTTTCATTGTTTTTGGTTTTGGTTGTTTGTTTTTTTTGTTCTTGTTGTTGTTCAGGTTGATGCAATTTGTTTCCAATTCAAAGGATAAAAACATTGTGCTTTTCATAAGATTACAAGAGATCAGATCCACAAGATTAACTGTGAAGCTAATGTAGCTTCAAATTCAGGGTTCTCACTAGACCACACCTCTCCCAAGGTCCTGGGAGACCTGTGTGTTTGTGATTTTGTACTTTATTTCTTATGTAGGGCTCCCAAAATTGAGCCTCAAATGCCACAAAATCGATAACCACCCTGCCTAAAAGTCTTATACTTGATGGACCCAGAGCAAAACAAATCTAGTTACATAGCACTAAGTATCATTAATTAGTACTTGTTGAATAAATAAGTCCTCATAATAGAGAGGCACTTTAAAAAAAAAATCTTCATTTTGTTTAATATACAAAATAATATCTTTAAAGGGAAAGTAAAAGAATGCAATTTATTATGATCAAAATGAGTACCAAAGCTGTAGGTTTATATCACTTTCTAACCACTTTCAAAATTATCTTAGGATAATTGTCTCATTTTATCCTATTAGTTCTTTTTGACTAGGAATGCTATGTTTCAGTTATGTGGTAACAATATATAGCGTTTTATGTTTTTGATAATAAAATTTTTGAAGTTAGATCTTCGGAAGGCTATTTAAATTGGCATTTCTCTATGTGATCTTAATCTTAGTTTTTGTTTATCTCTAAAATGAATCAAGTACATCTATGAATAACCTATATGTCTGCCACTGTTCCTGCAAAGCATGGTAACTCATTTCATGGGGATCCTTTCATTTTGAGACAGAAGATGTGAAGCCTTCATCTGGCAGCTCTATCTACAATGACTTGTCAATCTTTGATATGCTCACCAATCCTCCCCTGACCATCCTATAATTTAAAAGTGGTCACTGGGACTAAGACAGAGCTTCACTAAATATTGTTCAGTTTGTTCAGAGAGGACAAACTAAAATGAGTTTTAGGGAAAAACAAGAGTTTGTGGTTCTTGTGTGTGTAAATTCAATCTCTTTTTTCACATTCTCCCAAACCCAAAATAAACAAACAGAATTCAGCTTCATTCTGGCTCTTTTTCCAAGTATTGTCTGTTTCCACATCTGGGTTTTTTTTTTTTTTTTTTACCCCTCAATTCCACAGTTGTTAAGTGAAGTAGGATTGTAAACTCCAAATGAAGAAAATCTAATTCTTTTTTCTCGGGAAGCTCTGGTTCTGATAAGCAAACATCCCATCCGATAGGGAATAGTGTGTGTGCATGATGGGGTCCTTTTCTCTTCAGTTATATTTTATTGCTTCACCTATTGACTTGAGCATATTAATTCTCATGCATTTAATTTCTTGCACAGATGAGAGCATTTGGTTGAAAAGAGCAAAATTTAAAACTCCTCACATACATAAAGGATAATGATGTCAGTCTCTCTCACTTTCTTCTCTCTTACTCTACCATTTCTTTCAAAGTCCAAGAAACCAGAAAGAGAAAGAAAATGTTACTGAGAGGAAACATAGCACATGCAAGGATTGTCCCTTTGTCTTTAAAAAGTGTGAGACAGAAGCAAGAAATAAGTTTCCTACTAGTTCTTGTAGACCAAAGTAATGAATAAAGCCCAAATACTTTCTTTGTATATAATATTACAGCGTTTCTGGTTCTCAGTTCAACTTTCTTTTTGACTATGCACAGAGTTGAACTTTCCTTGGTTATTATTAAAATTGTAAAGATATTCTGAAATTAAAAATGAAAATTCCAGGGGCTCCTGGGTGGCTCAGAAGTGTCTGTCTTCGGCTCAGTCATGATCCCTGGGTCCTGGGATCGAGTCCCTCATTGGTCTCCCTGCTCAGTGAAGACACTGCTTCTCCCTCTCCCACTCCCCCTGCTTCCTCTGTTAAATAAACAAATAAAACCTTTTTTTTTTTTTTTTTAAAAAGAGTATTCTGATTGCTTATCAAATATGTTACTGATCATTTTCATAGGTAACTGGTCATTTTCATAGGTAACTATGCATTGCTGGCTCTTTGCCTCGCAATGTGTCTCTCTCTTCTTTCTGCAAAATCACTTAGAAATTTTAGTTTAGAAAACTGAATTTGCTCAAAGCAGCAAAAGATATTGGTAGAGATGAGCATATAAGATGTGTCATCTAAGCTATGAAACTCAATAAATACATCAAAACTTAGTAGGGAAGAAGCCTTGAGTCAGCTATTCTGGCAATTTACATCACATTACCCACAATGCCCAGTGCTTGGAATAGTATTTAAGAAGTCATGATTACACAGGAAAGAATAAAAGAAAACCCTAAAAAATGTCCAGTCTAAATTGTTGAATCAGATTTGTGGTAATCACCTATTAAGTTGTGCTGGCAAATGCTTTTTTCATGCTGTTTATAAATAAATTTTAAAAAGAATATGAAACAAAGGTAATTTTGTCACACAATAAGGGATTGCATTTTAGTGCAAAAGCAGGTCTCTACAGGGCCATCAGACAGCTTCCTGGAGTGGAATAATTAAGTTTGAGATTGCTGAAGGAGACTGCAATGGTATTTTAGTTTATAGCCTCAAAGCCAAGGGGACCCATTAAAATGAAATAAGTGAAATTGTGCTAGTTCCTTGTAGGCCAAGTACCTGAGTGATGTCACCATCATGAAGGCGACGTACTTAAATGATACCGGGCCACATTTAATAACAGCAGAATTGCAGGCAGTCCTTCTGCCATACGGGTAAAACAGTGCTCTAAGGAAAGGAACCTGACAGAAAATGAGCCACTAACGGGGGAACAATTAATTAAAGAGTCATTTGGGAGTTGAGAGAGCTGATAAACAGTAGGGAGAAAGTCACTAAAATCTAGTATTAAATGTGATTTAGTTGAATTCAGTTAGAAGGCAATTTCACATTGTGACTCCCAGACAGTCTGTCTCTAAAACCCAGTTTTCTCATCTCCAATAGGAGATGTAGGGGACGCAGCAATGTGTTGACCCTGGATGACAAAATCTAAGGAATACAAGTGGGACCCAAATTCTTCTGCGAATCCCTAAGTTTCAAAATGAACTGTGCCACACTTGAAATAGTACGGCATACACATGAAATAATAAACATGCATGGTTTAATCTTTTTAATAGTGGAAATGATGGAAACTAAAATGTTTCCATTGAAAACTAAATACTATTAGATTCTATTCATCTATGGCACTGTTAAAAAAAAAAAGTATGTTGCTTTGCAAAAATGAATCAGCTTTCAATGTGAATCCTATTGCTTGGATTCTGTTTAAGCAGCCTCACTTGTACGATGAGCAAGCAGGACTGAGACAGGAGTAAACCGACTTTTTTTTGCTCTCCCACCACCCCTTTAGACTTTCTTCAATATAGAGCTGTGTATTGTGTAGCCCTGGATGGAAGCTCGGACAGACCCTGAGGTTTTTTGCACATTCTTAAAGGATAGACCACAATATGATTGCTTTAATTGCAAAGAGCATTTCAGTTCAGTAATTAGAATATCTGCTATAAGATATTCAAAACATTCCAATCTTGAGGTAGCTTGAAATCTCTTCCTTCCCCTCAACTAGAAGCTCAAGGAAAGTGGACTGGGGTGGTGGTTGGTGCTTCCGTTATCAACTACTGGCTCTTCTCTTCTTTTATTTGCAAGCAGCTACTTGGCTCCTTGCCAGATTTACTTCTGTGGGAGGCTTTGTGCTCCGTGGGCAGAGTACCTAGATGAACCTAAATACCCTTGTTGCCCCCCGCAAACGATTAAATCCGACTCTTGTGATCTTGATTTGAGGGTGGGGATGGTTCTCGGCTGGACCTCTTGCCTGAAATTCCCTTGTCCTTGGTTGATCTGTCTCTACTATGTATGAACTCTTGTGAATCCTCTCGAGTCCCAGAGCATGGTGAGGACACTTCTAGCCCTCATCCCTCCTGAGATCCCTAGTAGACAAGCCCCCTTGCCAAAGACTAAAACCAAATTAAAACAAACCAAACCCTCACAGCACAGCCCACACTTGGTTCCCCAGAAAATCACACACCCCTCTTTCCTTGAGGAGCCTGGAGAGGGTGGGCCAATCCCAATGCAGCCACCAAAGCTGTTAGTCAGAACTTCTGTCTTCCTCTGGATTTCCTGGTCAGGAAAGACCTCAGAACACATTCTGCTTTATCTTCCTTTGTTGTGATCAGGTACTAGTAATCAAACTTTCCTGAGTATTACAAAGGTCTTCAATGGCAAGCGTAGAAGCTCACCCTCTTTAAGCTTGGGATTGATTTCTTTTAGTCAAAAGAGAATGGAAGAGTCAACAGGCTAACAGCTCTCTCCAAAGAAGTCTCTTTACTAATCCCTTTCACAAATCCCCTCTTGAGGCCATAATCCTCTTGTATATTTTCTAAGTATGTGAAGGTGTTCAAAAAGGAAAAGAGTAGGTTCTTAATCAGTTTCTTCCAAAATCTCCGTGGGTAGATATTTCTCACACTCACTTTGTTATTTGATATAATCAAAATAGTCTGGGCTGAAACTGAAGCAGGAAGAATCCAGTCCTATCACACACCCTAGAGTCATATAAATGTCATGTTATCTTTGATTGGAGATAAGCTTTTTAAGCTTACTAAATTAAATCATTTGAATGCACAAATGAAATGTACAGCTTTCAGGAATGTCACTGGGATGGTGTTGAATGGCTTGGAAATGAAGTAGGACTAGTCTGTATTTGAGCAGAGCCCGTCAAAGCCAATAGTGTTAGTGGATTTTAATCACCAAAGTAATGTATTGCCTCCATCAGTTAAAGGATAAGTCATTTATTCAGTGAAACATTTAAAATGAACGAGAAATTAAATTTTTTCCTGTGGAATTATATAGAGACAGAAAGCTGAGGTTTTAGGGGAACTAAAGGTTTTGGGAGTCATCGGCCATTCGATTTTAGAATTTGATACCTAATAGGTCCTATTCCCCTCCAAACACACACACACACACACACACACACACACACACACACACACACCTCCCACAGGCTTAAAATATTGCATACAATTTCAGCCACAAACTTTAGGCTAAGCACCCCTCAGGGACAAGGCAGTTAGTTGTTCCTTTAAGTCAGGTTACTACCTTGAGGAATAATTTCTGTGTTATATAACACTGTGGTTACATCCTTGGCCAAACTAACTTCTGTTAGTGGATCCCTTAATAATTATAGTCCAAAATAGAAACATTTATGAACAACTATATAAAGGTATTCCTTCTGGAATGTATTCTTGCTCACCTATAGTGTCAACCTGAGTTTTATTTCAATCTCCAAATTTAGATATGCAATATATCTAAAACTATAAAGCTATACAACTCTATGGAGAAAACAAATAAAAACAAAAAAACTAGGAGAAAACAAAATAAAACAACATAGGGAGAAAGTAGATACAGAAATGCCTACTCTAAAAAGCACTCTATTTTTGCTGCCCAACTCACCAAATGTAAGTGAAAAATGTAAATTTTTTAAGAAAATATAAATTAACAGTTTCTATAATTGCAGAATAATGGGGAGAAATGACAAGTATAATCCTATCTTACACTTTCTCTTCCTCACAACATCTAAACCGCCTCTTGAATATATTTGATGCCCACAACATATTTGTAAAATAAGCAAACTTTTAGTTTAAATTATTAGTAAAAATTGCTGTCTCCCTTTCTTATTTTTCAGTTTTTATTAAAGGGATTTTTAGAAATGAGCAAATAGGAAAAGTCGTCTACAGACAAAAGGGATAAATAATTAAAAGGGGAAAGATCAGATAATTGGCTTCCTGTGATTTTATGCCTTCTGTAATCTCTTTGGGAAAATTTTATGACAAGTGACACCTCATTATCTTGCATAATGAGAATTTTCTCTATAACATATGCACAAGTGTGCTTATGTGTGTGTGTGTGTGTATATATATATCAGATAATATTTGACCTCATTCTATGAAACATCTATGAATATCTCATTAATATTTTCACCTTTTCAGCATGTGCTCACTAATTAGAGATTTGTTAGAAAAATAAAACATTTGAAAATTAAATGATGTATTTTCTTTATAATCCTGAAAATGCCATGTTAACACTGAGTTTATCCAATTTATTAGTTTGAATTTTAAAATCTCCTCAGTCTCATAAATATTTTAATTATAGTAAAAAATAATTTTGTATATACCTAAAAATAACTGTAGACAATATTTAGGAACCTGTACTTTTCTACATTAAATCTAGAATTAAAAATTATATCTGGTCAGGAAGCCATCAAATTAATAGATTCCTCTGGCCATTGGTGTCAGGTTGAAATTTCCCCCATGCTACAAGTCAGACTAAATTATTTTAGGCTCTTGGTGTTCAGAAAAAAAAAAATACCATAGTCTGGGGAAAATGGCATGGTAGAGGGTATAGCAGATATATACATGTAAATGAAGATCCATGTACATACATATGTACTCTGGAATTTCGATGACCTTTGGGATTTCATAGATCTCTGGGAGTGAGCATAGATCAGTGCTATCCAACCAAGTTGGCCTTTTTATAGCAATATTTTATAATACACACTTTAACACCCAGAAATGAAGATCATAGATACGAAGATCTACCTATAAAAGCTTTTAAAATATATAGAGTGCCTATCTGCAATTTAATTATAAATAATAAGAAAGCAACTTACTGGGGGAAAAAATATGAATTCAGGATGTATATTCCTAAGCACAACTCCACAAGAAGATTTCATGAAATAGGTGCTGGTCTCCATCTGTATAATCACATAAATATGAAACTACAAATGTTGTCTGATTCAGGTGTGAAGCACTGAGGACTCAAATTCTATGAACAACTTGCTATTAGTAAAATGATTTTTCTGGAACAGTGGCTGATACTCGATAATGCTGGCTAAAATTCTAAACAAAATAAAGTGCAATAATCCCTCAATATACACAGTAATTTGTATTTCTGAAAAAAAAAGTCTCCTTGAAATTAGGCAAAGAAACCTACTTATATATCTCTATATAAAAACAGACTTGAATTTTTATTCAAATAAATCTGAACTTTTTTTTCATGTGTGAATGCCCTATTTCAAAATCATATGGGATAAAAGACAATCGAATATATAAAAATTCTGGTCCTTTCTTACTAAAGAAGCAAATAACACTCACTTCCAATCACTATGAAAAAAAGGCCTCAAGTATTGTCTAAATAGTATGGAGAACAGATGCATGGAAAGTTAAATATGGAATGAACATTAAAGGCCATCCTGCAAGGGTTAATAAGTGGCTTCAAGAAGACCTGCTAAAATTAATTTGGCAAATGATGTCAATACCTCAGGTAGATATTGAAATTTTATTTTTTAAGATTTTATTTATTTATTTGACAGACAGAGATCACCAGTAGGCAGAGAGGCAGGCAGAGAGAGAGGAGGAAGGAGGCTCCCCACTGAGCAGAGAGCCTGATGCGGGGCTCGATCCCAGGACCCTGGGATCATGACCTGAGCCCAAGGCAGAGGCTTTAACCCACTGAGCCACCCAGGCGCCCTGATATTGAAATCCTTAAGTTGGTCACAGTCCCCCATTCATAATGACTACTCTACACATTTACTTTCCTTTCTAGGTCCTAAAATCCTATGAGTAAGAAATACCTGCCATTTGCCTTTATAGTGATTCAATTGTCCTTTGTCCCACATGATTTCCAAATCACATGGGGTATTCACACATGAAAAAAAGTAAATTGAAGAGGGAATTGAACATTAAGTGAATAGAAAATTAAATCTTGCTAATTGCTTTTTCACCTTAAAGTTCCAAACCCTCGAACTTGACCACAGCAAATGGAGAGATTCCATAGAAAGCATATGTAACTGGTCATCAGGCGAAATGTCTCTCAATGCCCAAGAATCAGTGATCGATGTCCAAAGTTGAAGACAAAGAGGCACTGACTACTCAACATTTTTGAAGATCTGGTCACCAACTGAGGGCAAACACAGCCCTCACCTTCACTCCTGAGCTAATGACAGTGTTGAAAAACCAGCCTTGACTTTGCCACCAGCTACTATGCCACTATCTTTTTCAATCTAGAAACAAAACAAAAAGATACTAGGTTCTGGTTCTTGCAGAAACTGTAAGCTCTTTGAGAAAAATTATCAACCTCTTTTCCCACAGGGAAGAGAGTGTGGCGCCTCAAAGAATTTGAGACCATGTGATATTCTTATAGTTTTCCTGCAAGAAAGGGAGACTGATAAGCATTCCCTAAGTCAGTTATCATTTAGGTAGTGGCAGGACATGGAAATTAGGAATAAGGGAGCAGGAGTAGAGTGACCTATCTTCGCTATTTGGCACATTAAGAAGATGCAGACTTCTCCGAGTTCAGGGGAATCTTGCCAGTGTACTATATATGATGACTGACCTCGAAGGCAAAAGGATGACAGCAACACAAAGTTTTGGATAGACTGTTTGCTACAAGAGTTAAGAGGAGGAAGGAAAGTTGAGTTTAATTAAGGCTCACATTTCAAATCAGAAAGATTAGAATGGGGAGATTCCCTAGCATTCTCTTAATAACTTACATATGCAACCCCATAGAGCAAATATTGGATGTCTGCCAGAGAGTCATCAAGAATAAGTCTGTATTTGTTCCCTAAGGCTGTCATAACAAATTGCCACAAATGAGGTGGCTCACACCAACAGAAATTATTACCACACAGTTCTGGAGTCCAAAAGCCCAAAATCAAGGTGTCTGAAGTGTTGGTTTCTTCACAAAGATCTGGGGGAGGATTCATTCCTGGTGGCTGTCAGCAAGTCTTAACGTTCTTTGGTTTGCAGATAGAAAACTACAACCTCTGTCTCTACCTTCATATGGCCTTCCTCTCTGTGTGTTTCTGTGTTTTTTCCATTTCTTTCTTTCATCAGGACACTCATCATTGGATCTAAAGACAACTATAAATGTAGGAGAATCTCATCTTGAGATCCTTAAATTAATTACATCTGCAAAGACTTTATTTCCAAATATGGTCACATTCACAGGTATCAGGGGTTAGGGCTTGGATACATCTTTTTGAGGTCACTATTCAACCAACTGTTGCCTATCTTGAGAAGCTCTATGTTCAACAGAAGGGGTTCTCATCATTTCCCACTGAAATAATAAGATAGGTCTTGTTCCCTAAGCTTAATATCTTGCACCTGGAAGAGAATGGTGGAGGGTATATCCTGGAGGCCGTCTACATTTCTCAGTGCTCCCATCAGGTCCTAGAGCCAGTAATCCAGCTTGTTCTGAGGAAAGGGGTCGAGAGGAGAGGAGATCTAAATGGAGTCTGAGGCCTGATTTTCTAACTGGACTTGCTTTAATAAGTGGGATTGACTGGAATTAGGGAATCTCTCTCAGATATTGCTTAAGGACCAGAAGTAGAGATTTGTTATAGCACAGTTAAAAGCAATGATAAAAGAAAAATAAAACTGCTTCATGTTTTTAGGCAATTGAATTTTGACTAGTTACATAAACTTTAAATATATACATAAAGTTTGAAGAGAGTGGTCAAATTTTGAAAGGAAGGGGGAAGGGGCAGGAGACCAGGAATCAGATTCCCCTGCCCCATCCAGAGTTTATCCCCCAATTCAGGGCCAAAATCTGACATGATACATTGTCATCTTTATCATCTCTTCCTTGAATGATGTATTTAAAAATTTATTAATATGTCCTTTCTCCTATGTCTAGTTTTTTTTCTTGTTTTTCACGAATATATAAATACGCAGTGTCTTATTGAACAAGGTTTTATAGTAAATCTGAGCTGAAACAATTGCATGTTATATTTTATGGTTGGAATTTATAGAAGTTGATTTAAAAAGTGATTAGATGAAGCATATAGGAGATGTGTCTCAAGATTACAAAGTATAACTTAAATCTAAGCTCATTCTTTGGATAAGTGGAAAAGGGTTGAAATTAATAAAAATTGCAATATTTTAAATGGATAAAAATCTCACACCATCTAATCAGGAAAAAGAATTGAAATCTACATCAAATTAAATTAAACTCAATTACATTAAATCTTAATTACTTACATATTACTGTGAGCAGTACCAAGAAGTCAAAAGACACAGGTCCTGTCTTAATGGAAATTAAAAACTAACTGAAGAGATTAGACATGAAAAAAGCTGAAGAACTTAGATACCAACATGTAATAATTTATAAATAGTATATGCAAAACAATAATATAAGATTTCAGAGAAGAGAGGGCTAAAGAGGTTTGTTTAATTAGGGTGCTTTATTTCAGGAAATGGAATTTTAAGAATAAAAGACCTAGTATAGGGAGGCATTGCCAGGTAAGAGAATCATTTCTGTAGATGTTGATTCATTTTTCCAGACATCATGTTAATAAAAAACCACAGTATTTGGAAATGCAAATTATTAAGATACATACCTTGATATTATATTGGTCTCATTTTAGAGTCTGATATGCTTACCAATATATTAAAATGTACACACTGCTTCCATGTTCTATCTAGGGAAAAATAATTATTGACCAATTCTTCCAGAATGTTTTATTGCTGAAATAGTCTATTGAAAAACTATTACGAATATGAGAGAATTTCTATAGACAAATCTGCTGAGCTATTTCAAAAGGCACTGACCTTTGAGTATTGATGAACCTTTATAAAAATTTGAAAGTCAGTTTTTTCAAATAAGATGTGTAAAAGTTATGTTTTATAGATATCAATGTATTTTTCCTATACTGACTTTTTTTGTGTAATATGTGACAAGTTTCACATACATGCTTATTCCCCATGTGATATTTATAACACTGCCATTTTTATTTTTTTTTCTATTTATCTCATGTTCCTAGCAACTAACATTCTTGCTCCTTCAGTGGCCTCTTTTGTCATATATAAGCCAATTAATACCTATAAGATCATTATCACAAGCTTGATAGAAAACTATGCCAAAAATACAATTGTAAGAGTTCATGTTTATTTAACCAAATGTATCTTTAAAATTGTTATTACTAATTATTTATCAGAGGTTGATAGAAGTATTACAGGGCCTGAAATTCATATAATTTGAGGGACTCTACTTAACAAAAATAAACATACATCCTTTAAAAAGCTGATTATAGTATAAACATAAAATGGAGGAGGAAAAGTATTTGCATTAGTTAAGTGCCTAACACCTTTTTACAATTTTTCTGAGTATTCTGAAAAATATGTAAAATTAAGAAAATTAAGATACATGGAGCAATTTAAACTTTCTTCTAGATTTTACTCATCTACATAATTATTCTTATATTCATTTTTAATCATTAATTATATTATATTATATTATTAATATTAATTAATATTATATTATATAATCAATATTAGTTAATTATATAGTTATATTATAATGTTGATATAAGTTAATTATATAATTATATTATATTAACATTATAATATAATTATATAATTAATTAATATTGATTATATTATATTAATCATTAATTATATTCTATATTCTTAATATAATATAAGTTAATTATATAATTATATTATATTAACATTATAATATAATTATATAATTAATTAATATTGATTATATTATATTATATTAATCATTAATTATATTCTATGAATGGTAACAGACTATACCAACCCCAAATATGTCTCCTTGACATAAGTTTGTTTTTGAGTTGATTACATTGAGAAACAGCAGACACAAGGGAAGCTCTGGAGACAAGTAGAAGTTACCCTTTTGAAAGGGAATTTACAGTTGTAAAGGAAATCATTTGTAAGGGTGTCTTCAGCTATATACCAAGAAGAGAAGGATGGCTTTTTTAAAAAATTTTTATTTAAATTCTAGTTAGCTACCATAAAGTAATACTGGTTTCAGGAGTAGAATTCAGTGATTCATCACTTATATATAACACCCCGTGCTCAACACAAGTGCCTTCTTCATATCCATCACCCATTTAGCCCGTCTGCCACCACTTTCCCTCCATCAACCTTCAGTTTGTTCTCCTTAGTTAAGAATCTATTATGGTTTACTTTCCTTTTATTTTTTCCACCTTTCCTTATGTTCATATGCTTTGTTTCTTAAATTCCACATATGAGTGAAATCATATGGCATTGGTCTTTAAGTTATTTTTCTTAATGTAATATACTCTAGCTCCATCCATGTCATTGCAAATGACAAGATTTCATTCTTTTGATGGCTGGGTAATACCCATTCATCTTCTTTATCCATTCATCTGTCCATGGACATTTGAGCTCTTTCCATAATTTGACTATTGTTGATAATTCTGCTACAACATCAGGATGCATGTCCTTCTTCAAATCAGTATTTTAGTATCCTTTGGGTGTATATCTAGTAGTATAAATCCTGGGTCATAGGGTAGCTCTATTTTTAAGTTTTTGAGGAGCCTTGAAGGAAAGGATGACTTTAAATCACAGAAGAATCTTATCATTGAAGAAGGCCCCACTTTTATCTCCCTAACAAACTTTATCCTCTTTTACTGTGCTTTTCCTCATAACCTCTCCATATCTGGCCTCTCTCCCCAACACACAATCGCCTTTTGTGTGTGTGTGTGTGTGTATATTTATTTTTTTTTTAAGATTTTATTTATTTATCAGAGAGAGAGAGAGCGAGCACAGGCAGACAGAATGGCAGGCAGAGGCAGAGAGAGGAGGAAGCAGGCTCCCTGCTGAGCAAGGAGCCCGATGTGGGACTCGATCCCAGGACGCTGGGATCATGACCTGAGCTGAAGGAGCTGCTTAACCAACTGAGCCACCTAGGCGTCCTGAGTGTGTGTATTTAGATAAAGATGGTATTTAAGCCTGAGTTCTAAGCCACCTCAGAATTATTCTTTTTCTATTTTTTGTGGATATCTCCCATGTATATATGAGGTATACTTGTTAATAAATTTTTCTTTCTTTTGTTAATCTTTTATTACAAAGATCTTAGCTAGGAATTCAGAAGAGTAAGGGAAGATTATTTTTTCTGATCTATATCTGTATTTGTATTTCTACATTCTTTGTATTTCTACATTAAGTGCAATTGAGTTAAAGAGCAATTAGCAAAGGTCACACCTCTGTCACCTCTCCTTCCTTCCATTCTCATTTCCCATATTCTAATATTTAAGAGGGAAACATGAAAGGAAACATGAATCAATGTCCTCATTCCAGTCATGTCTCCACTCCTCCAAGGAAGGAAGGAAGGAAGGAATCTTATGCAACATTTAATGATGATCAAATATATTCTAAACACATAAGGGTGGATTCCCCCAATCCTGAGTTGTTCCTCTGCATTCCTTCAGATTTTCTCTCTCAAGCAAGATTGTCTATTGCTGAAGAGTTTGAACTGAGTCTTATGGTTTATTTGTAGTCCACTTCCTCACCGAGTGCAGGGTTTGAAACAAAGTAAGGACCTCAATTATTTTCATGGACTGTTTCTTCAGCTATCCCTAAGAGCCCTTTAAAAGTTCAAAGACCCCGGAAATAGTTTATTTTTGTGATCACTTCTTGTTCTTATATTAATCTTAGAGGGGGAAAATGAATATAATATTACTAAAGAGCTACAAATGAAAAAAAAAAAAAATTGACCTTGGATTCTCCCCCAACCATGGGCAGCCTCAAATGATGTACTTACTCATGTTTCGGATTCAGCAAGGCTGAAAAAGCACACTATGTCAGGTTTTTGTAATGATCAGAGATCTTGTGATATGCTATTACATTTGAGCCATGTTCTTTCCCTTTTTCCCTAAAAATGCATTTATTTATTTATTTGAGAGAGAGAGAGAGAAAGAATGAGTTGAGGGAGGGACAGAGCAAGAGGAAGAGAGATAATGCTTAAGCAGCTGAGTGAGGAGACTTCAGGACCTTAAGATCATGACCTGAGCCAAAATCAAGAGTTGACCACTTAGCTGAGTCACCCAGTGCCCTGAGCCACAGTGTATCACCATATCACATATATCACCATGTCCTATTATGATTTTCATTATTTACTTTTATATGTATTCCTCACACCCACAAAACATTCCTTTATTTGACCCATTCCTTTTTCAGTTCAAGACTAAAACAATGTAGGGGCACCTGGGTAGCTCAGTGGGTTAAAGCCTCTGCCTTTGGCTCAGGTCATGATCCCAGGGTACTGGGATTGAGCCCTGCATGGGGGGCAGTTGTCTCTACTCAGCAGGGAGCCTGCTTCCCCCTCTCTCTGCCTGCCTCTCTGCCTACTTGTGATCTCTCTCTGTCAAATAAATAAATAAAATATTTTTTTTAAATAAGATTAAAGCAATGTAGAGAGAGCATAATGAAAAGACAATTGGATTTATAAATACAAAATCCTAGATCCAGGGTACTCTCCAAGTTTGATTGTTTTTCCCCTCTGTAATGACAAAAACAAAAACAGTGTTATAATCAATATGCATAAATATTGGACAAACTGAACTTGCCTAATCCAACTGCCAATTTTAGTCGGATTTAATGGGGATTCATGACAATGACACAGCTTCCTTATATATCATGGACTTAAAATACTGTCAACTGCACTTTTACTGAGCCTTTAAGTCATGTGTTGAGCATACGAAGGTGAAGGATTCTATCAATTTTATTCCACTCTTCCCTTGTTCTCTACACTGCACATCTCTGAATAGATTTTTCAAATAATTTCACTGAAATCAGGATTCTTAGAGTCCCCTCTGGCAGATCTATAAATCATATACTGTAATAATGACTTCTATTTTCTGGGCCTTCTCTATTTTTCTATTTAGTTTGCACATAAGATTTTGTTGTCTGCCTCTCAACTTCCATGAAATATAAAGTTATATCCGTTAGCATGGTGTTCGGGTTTTTTTCTGGGTCAGCTAATTTAGCTCTTTACTTTTGTCATGTAACAATAATTTATCTTGTATTCTGTCCACAGCTGCTTCTGAACTTCCAAGATTTCTATTGCTGTTACAGAATGCATGGTTATAACACCAATGATCAAGAAACTTTTCTGAGCCTGCTACAACCAAAGCAATTGCTGGGCCAAGGAATCCAACTCACGATAAATGGTGAGTGCTCTAGAGTTGTTATCCATATAAAACAAAGAACCCTTAAGGTGACCCTGTAGAGGCCTCAACACTTGGCAAAGGAATAAGTATATTTAATTGCCAAGGATCCACACTTCGGAAGATAAAGGGGGCAAGAGAGACTGAACAATACAGCCAACACCACAAACCTCGTGTAGTCATTGGACTGAACACACTCTTTCAGGTTGGATGCAGGTTGGCTGGGTATGAGGACCCTGTGGGTCCTGCAGAACCAGTCAAGAGAGTCCTTGCATTCACATGGGATAGAAATCAAGCACAAGGTGAGGGGAAGTGGAGCAGAGCTCATTACAGATGTATGGAGAATGCAGATATGGACAGAGCATCCAGAAGACTCAGAAAGGAACGGAGAATGAGTCTCATCTTTGCTTGGGGCCTTGGGTTTTTATTGAGGATGGTGGTCTGATGCACATGTCTTCTCAGTAATCCAGGAACAAAGATGAGTGTTTAGGTGTCTTCCATAAGACACTTGGGCCCTGAGACAAGGGTTTTGATGAGCCAGTGGTCTTGGAAAATGTTGATGATGACCTTGCCCAGGCACTCCTTAGATGTTTCTCTGTTGTGCTTGAAAACTCCAAAGAAATCATTAAATCTTTGACCTTTACAAGGAGGACATACATGATCTGTTCTAAGGCCTGTGTAAAGGTGGGGGGTAAAAGTCCTAGCAAGTATAGAAGCAGGAAAAGCAAAAAGCAGTTTTTCACAGAATCCCTTTAGTTCCTGTCTCAGTTTTATCTCCTCTCATTTTCTTCTACGCTGAGGCATCTGAAATGAGATGCAGCAGGCAAAACAAATCTGCAGGAGACAGTAGAAGGAAAAGGAAGCATTCTGAATGTCCACAAATAAGTTGAGTATCTTCTTTAAAAATCTAACTTGAAGGCTGATACTTAGCTTCAGTCCCGGGATGATGGCAGATACCTATTGTTGTGATTTTTTTAAATAATGAGGAAGAAATTAAAAGCAAATCTGAGCTAATACACAGAAAGGAAATGGCAACTTGCAGAATGATTTATTTGAAAGTCTATTTAAATACACAGTAAATTAGGAATTTGAAGGAATGTTACTTGGCAGACTTTCTTGGAAAAAGAAAATGAATATAAGGATTAAAATGTAGCCAAACAATAAATGAAATAGAGACAAATTCATTGCTAAAAATAACACCTCCAAATTACAAACTCAAAACCATGATTTTTGAACTTAAAAAATAAAAGCACAAGATGAAATTAAAAGGAGATACTATCTTAGTAGTGAAACTTATGGGTTATTTTAAGAATAGGACTTGGCTTCTTTTTAAATGTTTAGTCAAAAAAAAATTGTATTTAGATGAGTTTCAAACAACACCCTATCACCCCACATTACTTGAACCATTGTATTATTATTAGAACTGTAGCCTGTGGCTAAGGAATTTGTCCTTTCAGAATTTTAATATGCAACAAAATTGTTTAAAAATAATTAATTCTTCACCATTCCTACTTCAACCATATTGGTTGTCAATCTAGAGGATTCATGTGGTGACATTTTATGTTCCAATTTCAATCTTAGTCACAAAAGCAAGCCTTCTAATTCTGTCACCATTTAATGATAGACAGATGATTTTGCACTCATTCGACCTTTTCCATGCTCTCTTGTTTGATTAGCAGCCCATTCCTGTTCTCTTACAATAAAAGGTAGAATGGATTAGCCAGTCAGAATTCAGAGTATTTAAGTAGTTAAAGCATAACAACAGACCACTGCTGGCAAGTAATGCTGACATTAAAATTCTAATGATTCATTCCCCTGTCACAGATGAGGAAAGGAATAGAAATAGACATAACATGGATCTGTTCTTCTGAAACTAATTATAACAGGAATTTGAGATGGTAAAGACTTCATCCATTCATGTAAATCAGTGTTTCCCTTAGCTCTGGTTTGAAGCCCTTGGAGTTTACCAAAATTCAGACTTTCTGGGTATGGAATCAGATTAGTTTAGGATTCAGTATTAAAAGAGATCTTTTGAAGGTGAAAGAACACAGGGGGATGTGAAAGAAGGAAGAAAGAGAGGTTATATACAAAGGTAGACTCTCTTTACTGAGAGACATAATTTTAGAGAAAGTTTGATATAAAAAAACAGACTCTAAGAAAAAGTTACAAATACTCTGTCCGAGAGCTTCTTGCTCAACTATAGACCCCAACAGTTAAAACCAGATATAGATTAGACCACTCAATTCAGGCTTTAACTAAAACCCATTGCACTTATTTTTTGTTGCCCCTTCTTGAGGTATTGAAGCCATTTTGCAATGACTGGAGCATTCCAATCTCCAGGCCAGAAAAGCCCTGATGACAATGGAATGCCTAGAAGATCACCCATGACAAATCTCCTTCCCTCTGATCACGTGCTGAACACACACTGAGCCCCACCCATGATCACATACTTTTTGCTTGCTCTCTTGCATACAGGCTAAGCCACTCTCTCAAACTCTAGGTGTCCATCTTGCTAGAGGAGAGGTCAGTCATTCAGGCTCCAAGCTGTCATGTCTCTTGGCCAATGACACCCAAAATAAATCAATCCTTTTCTCTTTTCCAAACCTTCATCTCCTGAGTTACTGGCTTCTCTTGCAATGAGTTTATCTGGACTTTGTTCAGCAAACTGAGCCAGGACCTATGTTTTTGATTTGTCCAGTCTTCTCAGGATTCACCGGGAGGGAGCAGTTGGCCATGGCAACACGCCAGGGCTTACTCATTCATTTCCCAAGTTAGCGGCTGTTAAGCGGCTGTGATAGAGCAGTCAGTAACAATTCTATGACAAGGAATAAATATCTACACATGATATTTCCTTTTTTTTCTTGAGCTATCATAACATAATCCCAGATACTATAAACTACTTCTATCCTACACTATAAGAAATAATAGTCAAAATAATCCAATAAATATATTTGTTGAATTTAGGGAGGTACTCTGCAATCCACTAGTGATGTGATAGAGACTAAACACAACATGTTTCCTATCCTGGCCTGGCCTGAGTCTATAGGTGAGTTAGTAACAGAGACATAAACCAAATGATAACACAAAGAAATATAATGTTGCCCTTGTAAAAAGTAATGTGAAAGGTACCATAATACACCACTCTAAATTATGCCCCTTATGCATATATATTATTTGAGGGTTTTGTTTTTGTTTTTGTTTTCTACATATGGATTATTTTGATCTAAAAGTCATTGAGGAAGGCGCCTGGGTGGCTCACTGGGTTAAAGCCTCTGTCTTCAGCTCGGGTCATGATCTCAGGGTCCTGAGATGGAGCCCCACATCAGGCTCTCTGCTCACCAGGGAGCCTGCTTCCCTCTCTCCCTCTCTGCCTGCCTCTCTGCCTACTTGTGATCTCTGTCTGTCAAACAAATAAATAAAATCTTTAAAGAAAGAAAGAACGAAAAGTCAATGAGGACCTGAAGATGTAAGAGAAGATCTAAAAATTTATAAAGGAAATTTACATTTATAAAGGAAACTTCCATTTGTAAAAGGTGTTTCCCTCTCCTATGCCTGGAAGAGGACACTGAATACCTCTTATCAATGGAAAAGTCTAGACTACTTTAATCTGCGGGGGGGGGGGGGGGGCAACTGAGTGATTCAGTCAGTTAAGCTTCCATCTCTTGATTTCAGCTCAGGTCATGGTCTCAGGGTCCTGATCTCACGGTCATGAGACTGTGCCCCAAGTTGGGCGTGATGCCTGTTTGAGATTCTCTCTGTCCCTTACCCCACTGACATGGTCTCTCTCTCTCTCTCTCTCTCTCTCTCAAAAAAAAAAAAAAAAAAAAAAGTCTGCATACAAACCTTGCTATACTTTGTTCATTATACTTTTTCTGGTCATCTTCTTCCCCCCCAGAAGCCTAAAACCTCTTTTCTTTTGTCTTAGCCTAAGATGGTAAATGAGTCCAAGTTCTTTTTTTTTTTAATTGAAATATAATGGACATATGTTACTTATGTTAGTTTCAGATGCACAGCATAATAATTTGACATTTGTATATATTGCAAAATGATCACAGGAAGTTAGTTAACATCCATCACTACATATAGCTACATTTTTTTCTTATGTTGGGAACTTTTAAGATTCACTTTTTTAGTCAACTTTCAAATATACAATATAGTAATTTTAACTATAGCCATCAGACTGTACATTATATCCCAGGACTTATTTATTTTATAACTGGAAGTTTGTACCTTTTTATGACCGTTCCCATTTCTCCTACCCTTACCCCTAAGCCTACATTTGAAACACGCTTCTGGGGTGCTCCCATGTGTACATTCTTTTTTTTTTTTTTTCTTTTTAAAGATTCCACCTATTCATTTGACAGAGAGAGATCACAGCAGACAGAGAGGCAGGCAGAGAGAGAGAGAGGGAAGCAGGCTCCCCACGGAGCAGAGAGCCCAAAGCGGGACTCGATCCCAGGACCCCGAGATCATGACCTGAGCCGAAGGCAGCAGCTCAACCCACTGAGCCACCCAGGCGCCCCCCCATGTGTACATTCTTGACATAAATGTTAATAAACTTCTGTTTGTTTTTCTCTGGTTTTGGCTCATACATAGAGCTCATACATATGTATGAATATGATTACACTTCTACTTAAAGTACTACGTCAGTACACTGTGGGGAATGAGTTGCTGGATAGTAATGCAACAGGAGATGTGTTGAGCCCAGCTAGGAAGCTGCTGACATGTCTAAGTCTGAGGTGATTACAACCAGAATGGAGCTGAAGATGGTAAAGAAGAAAAGAAACTTGAATTTACAGGTTATAAAGCACAGAAAGGCAGTTGAATAGATTAAGAAAGGACATGGCAGCTGTGAAATTTAATAGACACATGATGCTGGTAAAAAAATAAATAAGACACTATATAAAATTGAGATTTAATCATTCATATTATCTCTTTTATTCATCATCCTTTTCAGTGAAGTGGAATTTATTTTTTTTCCTTAGATTTGCAAATGAGGAAGCTAAACTTGAGAGAAAAGAAGTATTTTTTTAAGATTTTATTTATTATTTATTTGACAAACAGAGATCACAAGTAGGCAGAGAGGAGGCAGAGAGAGAGGGCGAAGCAGGCTCCCTGCTGAGCAGAGAGCCTGATGTGATGCTCGATCCCAGGGCCTGGGATTATGACCTTAGCCGAAGACAGAGGCTTTAACCCACTGAACCACCCAGGCGCCCCAGAAATTTCCCCTGTGATCACTTGATAAAGGGTAACACAAACTGGTTCTGGTTCCAAGGTTGAAGCCTACCTCATGACTTCATTTCCTGCTTGAAGTAAGTTTGCTGGTTGTTGACACAAGTCAGTAGAACCTATCTCTGGTCTAATAGGCAGTATATTGTCCACTTTTTGAGAATGGTTTAGAATAACATTTTCCAATGTGTCTAGGGTTTTATTAAGCATTATATGAAAACAAAAAGAGATTCATTAAAAAAAGTTGCAAAATCTTTATTGAATAGTACTGTTTTAGATTGAATTATTGCCCTGAATCTTTTCCCTGCATTGCCTGCACATATTCGCCATGGCCCCAAAGTGGGTATATTTTACCACCTCTTGACTTTGGGCTTGATGAAATAATTTCCTTTGACCAAGGGCATATAAGCAGAATTAACAGTGTGCTAGTTCTATGCCTGGACTTAGGGGGTCACACATGTTTGTGATTATTATCCTGTGCCTCTGCCTGTGCTATGACAGGAAGGGACGCCTGTGACCATCTCTCTGACACAAAGAGAATGACAGACTCTAAAGCAGGGCTGTCCACTCTGCCTTCCGTCCTTAACTTACATTCACAACCCCAGTCCCTTCTGTGTACAGACCACCACCTAGTCATGTCCAACCTACATCAGTCAAGTTCCAGATGACAAACAGGTGACCAGAGTAAGTTCTTTTAATCTACTGAATTTCGAGGTGGTTTTGTACGGAACATTTTTATGATTTCTCAGAATCTTTAATATGCTGGGAGTCTGAGGATCTCTCCTTCGGATGAGTGGGTTAAAGCCTCTGCCTTTGGCTCAGGTCATGATCTCAGGGTCCTGGGATCGGGCCCCACATCGGGCTCTCTGCTCAGTGGGGAGCCTGCTTCCTCCTCTCTCTCTGCCTGCCTCTCTGCCTACTTGTGATCTCTGTTTGTCAAGTAAATATATAAAATCTTAAAAAAGGAAAGAAAGGAAGAAAGAAAGAAAGAAAGAAAGGTAGGAAGGAAGGAAGGAAGGAAGGAAGAAAGAAAGAAAGAAAGAAAGAAAGAAAGAAAGAAAGAAAGAAAGAAAAGATATGTTAGAGGGGCCCCTAGGTCGTTCAATTGGTTAAGCATTCAACTCTTGATTGTGTCTCAGGTCATGATTTCATTGTCATGACACTGAGACCCACATCCAACTCTGCTTGAGATTCTCCCTCTGCCTCCACACATGCTCTCTCTCTCTCTCAAAATAGATAAACAAAATCTTAAAAAAAAAAAAAAAAGAAAAGAACTGCTATGTTAGAAGAAGAGCAACTAATCAGAAATAATATTTTTCCCTGAGTCTCTCTTAGTTCAGTATGCATTAGTTTTCTGAGCAGCAAATGAGCATCGTAATATATGCCATGTTATAGGTATTGAATGGGACATTTCTTATCAACTTGAAAAATTTGGCTAAATCACCAAAATGCATATAGTAGGTGATATGTTACTCCCACATTCAAAGAGATCTACAGAGATACTTCCATAGAACTTACTAATATGTGATTAAAATGGTCCTTCACTATTAACTACTATCATCCACTTCCTGTCTCTGTTAAAAATGAAGGTTCATAAAGGAAATACATAAAAGGAAACAGTGCTGAGGCTTCTCTCTTTACTTTCTGTGTGGGGGAGAGGAAGTGTGTATCCCACCTCCCCACTACCATCATGTGAAGAAAGGTGACTGAAAGAATCATTCATAGAGATAAGAGTTATCTGTAAGAAAGATTACCCCTTTCTCACTATCTGGCTCTTGGGCTGGCTGAGCTATGAATCTCCTAATGATATAGAGCATCAAAGAATTCTTAGGAAAAACTGACAGAGGTCCCCAGGATTTGGGAACATATGTGATAAGACTGATATAATCTTCTCTTGAGACATTCAGAGGATAGGATACAAGCCTTGGAAATCCTTAATGACAAAGTTAAGGGAGTGGACAGTACAGATAGAAAACAGCCCTTCACCTTAGTTTGCCTGGGAAGCAAATGAACATAATAATATATGTCAATATATGTCATGTTTTTGGATGTTGAATGGAATAGTTCCTATCCATTAGAAAAATTAGGATACAGGAAGCAGGAGTTTTCTTAGGCCACTTGATTTGGAGCTGTGGAGTAGGGGACAGAACCAAGAAAAGAGTGAAATTACGTCAGCCAAAAAGTATTTTGTGCTGTGTATAAGCTCACATAAACTCATGGATACCTAACATGTCAAACTATATTGATAATCAGATTACAGGTGCTCAACCGATAAAATATTTCCTCTATTTCTCTGTTGCATTCAAATCCTACCTTGGTAGTACCAGAAGGACTGGAGCAAGAGAGAGAGAGAGAGAGAGAGAGAGAGAGAGAAAGACTAGACCTCATCCCTACTATAGGTACTAGGCACAGATCTGGAGTGAAGAGAGGGAGAGAAAAGGCTTTAAAATTTATTTTAGATCAAATAAGACCATTTTTTATTTTATTTTTTTAAGATTTTATTTTTATGTATTTGACACAGAGAGAGAGAGAGATGACATGTAGGCAGAGAAGCAGGCAGAGAGAGGAGGAAGCAGACTCCCGATAGAGCAGAGCAGAGATATGGGGCTTGATCCCAGGACCCTGAGATCATGACCTGAGCCGAAGGTAGAGGCTTAACCCACTGAGCCACCCAGGGGCCCCAAATAAGACCATTATTTAAAAACATTTCATTTATTTGTCAGGGAGAGAAAGAGCACAAGCAGAGGGAGCAGCAGGCAGAGGGAAAAGCAGGCCCCCCACTGAGCAAGGAATCTCACATGGGACTCAATCTCAGGACCTCAGGATGCTAACCCTAACTGACTGAGTCACCAAGGCATACCCATAATGAGACAATTTTTATAATTAGACAGTGACTGTATATAGCTATAGGATTTGCCAGAGATATTTTCCTCAGGTGAGGGAAAGGAGACCTATATTAGAAGACAGTAATAGGTAAAGAATAAAGAATAAAGCTTTTCTTTTATTGAACTTTACTAATTTAAACCCATTAAAAAACAACAACAACAAAAAAAAAACCAAAACTAGTCTCCTCGGCCTCTGGAAAGTAATCTATTGCTTTGTTTAGGGTTGGGGGCTGGCCACACTGGGTCTCACTGTGGGAGTAGGCATCCTAGAAAGACCAACCATGTGGTTTCTTCCTTAGGCTGATTTTTTTTTAATGTATTATTCCCCTGCAATTATTCATAAGCCTGAGTATATTAGCTTTCTGTGAATATTTCTAGCAAATAATTGAAATTGATAGTTTGGTTACTCCCAAAACTTGCTTTGATGTCAAAAGTCTTGGCCAGACGTAGCCTTCTAGAGGCCTGTATTCTCAAAACTTACAGTTTGGCTAACTCTGATAGCATCTTATTTCATCTGTAAGAATTAGTATTTTTTAAGCCTAATGGAATTCACATAAATTAAGCCATGTGGTCTATACAAGTGACCAAATTAACACATTAATAATGTATATTTTTCTGATGTGCAAAACAAAAAGTGATACATGTAATTGTAGAAAATTTTAGGAAATGGAATATAAGAATGAAAATGAAAATCACGAGTAATCATATCATCCAGATATATGCAATGTGAGTTATGCTAACGTATTAGTGTATTCGTGTATATATTTTAGGTCACATGATTTAATAAATATTTTTCTGAAGAAATGTTGCAATTTTTCCTAGACACAGCTGGATTTCTAGGCTCAAATAAGGTCATCTTCTAGTCTATTTGTTTACTAGCTATACTTTCCTGTAGGTAAGCTTCATTCTTAAGGTTCACACAGTGACAAGACGGCTGCAGGAGCTCTAACTTCATATATTCTCAGGTTCAAGTTCAGGAGGAAAGCCTCTCTACTAGTAAACACCAGAAGTATCCTAAGATCCAAATGCTTCCTCACAGGACACATGTCCAGCCATGCAGTACTGATTAGCTTGAGCCTAGATGACATGTTTCACCACTGGGGTGTGGGTGGAGTCTCTAAATACATTTCAGTTCTGTTGTCAGAAGAGGGAGCAATAATTGCTAGAAAGTTCAAGCAAAAACAAATGCTCATCACATTATACCTTTAGTTCTTGGTATTTCCCTATGAGCCATTGCCAGAATTCAACAAAAATTTTTAGTTTCCTTTGTGAATGTGTTTTTTAAAAAATAAGATATTAAGGTAATAAATTTTTATCTGTTTTCTATTTCTTAAATATAATTACTTCCCGGTTTTTCATATACATTCAATTTGAGTAATTTTTTTGTGTATAGAAATTTTTCTAAGGGACCAAAACTGTCCATCCTTTGTGACTTCTTTCTTTTGTTTTGTTTTTTTCTTAAAGTCCTCCCTGTGATAAAAATTCACCTGTTGGGGCACCTGGCTGGTTCCACCCATAGAGCATGCGTATCTCAGGGTTGTGAGTTCACACCCCACAATGGGCATGGAGGCAAATTTAAAAATAATAATAATAATAATTCCCACATGGTTTATTGTCTTGTTTTTGTATTGTGTTTCATGTTGCATTTATTTTTTAAAGCTTTTATTTATTTATTTCAGAGAGATGAGCACAAGCGAGGAGAGGGGCGAGAGGAGAGGTAGAAGCAGACTCCCTGCTGAGCAGGGACCCTGAGCACGGACCTTGATTCCAGGACCCTGGGATCATGACCCAAGCCAAAGGCAGCGCTTAACTGACTGAGCCACCGAGGCACCCCTGTGTTGTATATTTTTGAATAGTAATTTCATACTTGTTTATATCCTCTGCATAACATTCAAAGAAAATCACATTGACATGCTGAAAGTATACTTCATATCTTCCTGAAATTTGACCTGCTTGGTTTTTCTCTAACTGTTTGAAAATGCAGACAACTGTGTAAACTGTTCAGATCCTTTAATAAAAAATTAAAGAATTCTGTCACACTCCAAAAACCTAAGAACTGTGCTTCTTCTACGTTGTTTGCAAAGACCAGCTGTCTACAGAGTCTTGCAACCACAGATCTTACCAATTCCCGTCATAACAGGGAATGAATTCCTAATGATAGTATAGTGTGTATTGTGGTCATGTTTGCTATGATTTGACAGTCTAAGGTCAAATCAGAAGAAAGAGGAAGGAATCCATTGGATAAAGATTTTGTTTTATACCCTAGTTATGAAAACTTTTATTCTGCCTTTTTCTTGTTTGGATATACTCATAATTCAGCAGCTTGCAACATTCCAGAATCACACCAGGAAACAACCCTGAAAATAGTTGAAGACAGGAGCAGGGTAGGAAAAACTCGCTTCATTGTCTGTAACAAGACCATTGCCTCCAATAACTCCTGAATAGCAGAAGGAAACTGTCAAGAGCCTCTCAGCTAAAAGATTCCCAGGGGTTTTACGAAAATGCCGTAGTCTTCTAAATAACATGACTTTCTAATTTGTAGCCATATGTTTCCTATCTTTTTCTTGATTGGTGGGGCCTTGAGAATTAGTACCATCTAATTCTATGAGAGGGCTGGAGAAACAAATGCAGTGCTATGGTTAAAGAATGACTCTAACAGGGGCACTTTGGTGGCTCAGCCGTTTAAAGCGTCTGCCTTCAGCTCAGTTCATGATCCCAACGTCCTGGGTTTTAGCCCCACATCAGGCTCTCTGCTTGGCAAGGAGCCTGCTTCTTCCTCTTCCTCTTCCTCTGCCTGCCTCTCTGCCTACTTGTACTCTCTCTCTGTGTGTGTGTCAAATAAAAACAAAATCTAAAAAAAAAAAAAATGATTATAATAAAAATACATGTGCATTAAGGACTTCATTGAGGAGCCAAATCTGTTAGTCTACTGAGTTTTCTCAGTTCTTTTCTTTTTTCTTTTATTTTTTTTTAAGATTTTATGTATTTGTTTTGAGAGAGAGAGAGAGAGCATGCACACACACAAGTGGGAAGGGGCAGGATGGTAGGGAGAGGGAGCAAGACTCGGAAGCAGACTCTGCACTGAGCTCGGAGCCCCACACCAGGCAATCCCATAACCACAAGATCATGACCTGATCCGAAACCAAGAATCAGAGGCTCAACCGACTGAGCCACCCAGGCACCCCTCTATTAGTTATTTTAATGCAAAAGTGAGAAGTCTTAGAAAAATGTGGTGAAAAACCTAAATTCTGACAGTTAACCTCAGAACCACCCAACAATCTATACAGGAAAGGCACCAGGAAGCTCCATCCCACATTTCACCCCAATGTCTACATTCAAACAAGCTTCCAACACCATGAGAATTACTTTTTAGCTCTTGAACTTGCGCACTTTGTCATAATTGTCATTTTAGAAAGAAGCCACCGTCATGCCCCAGGTGCATTACGAACAAGGAGCCACGCTGCGTTGCCCGATCTGTCTTAGATCCTGTCATTGTCCTTTCCATCACAACATGAGTGAAGGAGGGATCGTCTCCAACTCCAATCTTAAAATAGCTTTGCCCTTCAGGGACTCCTCTTTGCTCCCTTTATGAAATCTAACCTTCTTAAAATGACCCTCAAGGTCTTCAGGATCTGGCTAACCTCTCCAGTTTTCTCTCTTTTCATTCTCCTGACATACTCAATGCTCCCACCATACTGAAGTTCACTCACGACAGTACACTTGCTCTTATTCTCCAAGTCTTGCTTCAGGCTTTTCTAGTATCTTTGAAAGTCATGTTTTTCTTGCAGCCATACGTCTTATCGTGCATTTTGTTAGTTTAAGGAGAGGTGATTCTTTAAGTCTCATCCTACAGAACATTTTCTTACTAATCCTCCTCAGACGCTCCAAATTGGGCTTCATTGCCTCTCCGATGTGTGCCTCTATGACCCTGAATATCTAATATTCTTGAGCCCACTCTGTATTATAATTACCTGTTTTCACTGTTGTTTTTTTTTATGTGGAGGGTCATACTTACCATAAACTTCTTAGGCAGAAAACAGGACTTTTGTGTTCATCAATGCAGTCCTGACATAAGCTAGGTTTTTAATCATTATTCACATTCTGACTCAACGGAAACCTCACCCTGTGTTTGGCAAAAGGAAGAGTGTCTTCTTGAATATCTTCCACCAAGAAGGCAGCTGATGGTCACGTCCTCCAATTTACCCTAGGGAAATCTGCCTGAAGTGGCTTCTGTGAGAAGGCTATAAGAGACATACAGACACCAATTAATAAAGGAGTGTGCAATACTAAAGTTGGTACAAAGAAAAAAATAGAAACCTAGAGGAGAAGAAACCAAAAATGGGTTCACATTATCAGAGGAATGAAGAGGTGGAAAAGAAATTATTTTAAAAGTGCTGTAGAGTGCAAAGGGGACTAATGAAGATCATGTAAGGAAAAGGGAAAGATTTCAGGTGTGCTTGGAAGTCCAGTAATTCCACCAGGTGATGTTCAGAGACAAAATAATTTTTACCTTTATTGCTCTTGGCATCCATATTCTTTGAATAACATGTCATACAGTGGTGTGATTTGAGCAAAGCAAGTAATATCTATCTGAAGAATTAAAAACTGGCCATGTCTTATAATAATAACATAACTTCTGGCATTCATTAAGCATTTACTTAGAGCCAGACAAGGTGTAAAATACTTCATACGCATCATTGCAATTATGGTAGGCTCCTAAATTTATCTACATCCTAGTCCCCAGAACCTGTGACTATTTCATTATCTAGTAAAAGGGACTTTGAAGATGTGATTAAATTGAGTATCTTGAAATGGGAAAATTATCCAGGATTATCCTTGTGGGTCTTAAATGTAGTCACAAGAAATGCAGGTGGCCACTAGACATTGAAAAAAGCAGGAAACAAATCTCCCTTCAGAGACTCCAGAAGGAACCCACCTCGCCCATACCTAGATTTTAACCCAGTGAAACTAATTTAGGACTTCTGAGTCTAGTATTATAAGAGAAAAATCTTGTGTGTTTACATCACTAAGTTTGTGGTAAATTGTTACAGCAGCAATAGGAAACTAATATACCTTTGTTCTCAAAACCAAACTATTATTGAAAGCCCAAGGAAGTTAAATAAAGTGACAGAAGCAGGATTCAACTCAAGCAGTCTGATTCCAAATCTGCTGTCCTTAACTACTACACTCTTCCATTGCGGGAAAATTGTCTGAGTATGTATTTGTGGTAGATCCAATCGCATGTGGTGTTTTTGATTAACCAAGGTAATAAGAATACAAAAATGGAAATGTACTTTTTGGGGAAATTTGTTTAGAAAAGGTTTCAGCTATTTTTAACTTTCAGTTTCTGGACTATTTCCCACAATAAAATAAGGGCTCCTTCTATTGTATTAAAGATTTTTTTAAAAACTATCCTAAGACCTAATACATATTAATTCATTAGTGATTATAATCACATTGTTGTTAGATTCTCATAAATAACATGTCCAATTATAACTAATGAATGATTCTGTTTCAAAGAAGAGTATAAAAATGTTCCAGATGTGCATAGTTGAGTACTAGAGACTTGAACTTAGAAGTTAGCACACATGAATTTCAGCTGCAGATTTGCTCCTTAGAGTTTAACCTTGAACAAGCAATTTAACCTCTCTTGATTTTCTTATCTATAAAATGTGGAGTTTGCCCTATCAGCCACCTTTCTTTTCTAAGATTCTATGAGTCTGTGATTCAATTTGCTCCTCAAGCTTGTTGGTAACACTGGATTTTTTCCATATAAAAAGTTGTATTTTGCCCTGTTCTGAACATACTGCTTATAGTTTGATTCTAAACAGAAATCCATCCTTTGTCCTATTAAAAACTGCTTTGATCTGCTGGGAACTCTGATTTAATAGCAGGTAGAGACATCTTTAATGACCTTGTAGAGCCAAAATTTGGTAGAGGCACTGGTGAAGCATTTATTGGGTGCTTAGCATCTATTAGGTTCTTTTGCGTATTATCTATTTAATGCTTGCAATAACCCTCCCAAAAAAGTATATCCTCCCAATTTAATAGATGAAGAATCTTTAAACAATTTGTCAAGATCTTTAAGTTAATAAGTGGCAAATATCGTTATCCCAAATCTTTGCCTTTTCCACAATTCCATATTATAAGATATAAAAGTAATAATAGCTTCTATATGCCAAACACCGTGGAAGCTTTTATTTTCTCAAGATGGTTATTCAATATATCTACCCCATCCCATATGTTCTTGAAATGTGACTCAAGATCTTCCTACCAAAATGTGGGGTTCCATTGTATCTGGGCAGTGGATTGTGGATGCTTTAAATCTTTAAATAAAAAAGTATGGTGGGATGATTTTATGTTACTTCTGAGGCTAGGTTTCCTAAGAGATGCAGCTGACCCTGGACACCTTCTCAGGACACTGGTTCTCGCAGCCCACTCACCACTCTGTGAGGAAGCTCAAACTTGTCCGCACACACAAGGAGGCTCATGTCAGGAGGTATTGCGGGCCCCTGGGAGCAGTTAGCATCAAATCTAGATGTATAAATTGATGATTTCCTCGATAATTTCAGTTTCCCTCTTCAGCAGAGACTAAGAATATTGCAGAAAAGATACAAACCACAGAACCCACAAACATGACTGTTTTGCCCCATTACATTTTGAATAATTTATTCGGAAGCCCCAGCAACTAGAGTAAGTATGTATCATGTACAGAAGAGCTTAAAACTGGGCGCCTGGGTGGCTCAGTGGGTTAAGCCGCTGCCTTCGGCTCAGGTCATGATCTCAGGGTCTTGGGATCGAGTCCCGCATAGCGCTCTCTGCTCAGCAGGGAGCCTGTTCCCTCTCTCTCTCTCTGCCTGCCTCTCCATCTACTTGTGATTTCTCTCTGTCAAATAAATAAATAAAATCTTTAAAAAAAAAAAAAAAGAGCTTAAAACCTTTCCACTTTACAGAAGTGAAAACAGAGCCAGAGATTATATGACTCACTATGAACCACATGGTTAGTATATAAAAATAGTGAAATTAAAAATCAGCTGTGTCCCCACCCCAACACTCATGCCCTAGTTGCTATATTGTATTATCTCCTGACAGAATCCCAATTTGGAAGTTGTTGAACTTTATGCATATTCACCAGTCTAGAGTATAAGCCAGATTTTAATATGACATTACGTTTGTGATATTTGATAAATTCAAGGCTGTTATGTATATGTAAATCTGGTACATCAAAATACAAACAGAAGCAAATAATAAGATTTTAGGAAATCGCATTATTTCTAGGTCATTTATATTCTGTATCCATTTTACCAGTTTCATTGACTTTAAGGTATATTTTTACTTTGGGAAACATAGAATTTTGTTTTGTTTTGTTTTTTGAGAGCTTTAGCTTTCACAAGCAATACAGCAATTAATACATTAAGGTAGCAATGCAATGTTATACTTCAAGTATGCTGAATAATTTGACTACATCAAAATTGATTTCAAATAAGATCTTGGAAGCAGTTGTGGTTGGTTTCCTATCCAAAAACCATTTTATCTTCAATTTTCTCTCAGAAATCTGATTTTATTTGGCATTCACAGCCCCCTCCTTGCTGATTTTAAAAGTAAATAAAATGAACTTTGCTAAAGGTTTTTGTTTTCAGGAAAAAGATTTTTTAAAAGAAGTAATATGACAGGAGGAGGAATGTCTCAAGTAATATTCTAAAGTAAAACTTAAAATTCACTGCTAGAAAAAAAATGTATAATGTCCTGTGTTTATTTCATTCTAACCCAAAGAACTATTACAAAAAGTCCTTAATCTTTTTTATTTCTGTGACTTGTTACTCTCTTCCCTGTACTTTAAGAGTAGTTTATCATAAACAGTTTTCCTTTTTAAAATAGTCATTGAAAAACTAAAAATAGTACTTTGTTCTGATTATTTCTTTTTAAATATTCACTCATAATATGCCTTTTGCATTTCCTCTCTGAAATCAGACAGTTTTTCAGTTTGTTTGTTTGTTTGTTTGTTTGCTTAACCATCAGTGGAAATAGGTCAATAATTTCAGTGTGAGATTAAATGTTGACCTTCCTGTCTTTAAATGTAAAAAAATATAAATTCTGGTATATAGACTTTCTAAATCCTCTCTGTGTCTTTACGAGTATAATACACAGTTCTATTTTTTTTAAGAGGAGAATATTTTCAGAGTAAATCAAGTATTTAGATTGGTGCAAGATATTTGAGACAAGTTTTAAAATGCTATGCCTTTTAGTAGTAATTTAATAAATTCAAGTGCCAGCTAACTTCCTGAGAAATTTTTGTCACTGAAAGAATCTGGCTCACAATGAATGAAATGGCAGGCGTTTTTAAACCAAACATATGTTTCTAATAACACTCTTGTGTATACAGTGCAGTATTTTCAATGTAGATGAGGTACTCTGGTGACATCATCCTTTAAATTCTCTTTAGGTAAACCAGATGGTTGAATGTGTACGCAGTAAGAATGCTGTTAAACTGTCCAGAGAGAATAGTTTAATAATCTCAAAGAATGTCACTAATACCCAACATGTGTATTTTTAAATGGTATTTATATTGAAAAAAACTGATGTCCCAAATCTGTTTCAGACCATTCTCAGTTAAACTAAATGATAAACCTTGCAGGACTTTTTTTTTTTTTTTAAGGTTTCTTTTTTTTTTTTAATTTTTTATTTTTTATTTATTTTTTATTTTTTTTTTAATTTTTTTTTATATCTAAGTGATTTTTTTTTTAAAGATTTTATTTATTTATTTGACAGACGGAGATCACAAGTAGGCAGAGAGGCAGGCAGAGAGAGAGAGAGGAGGAAGCAGGCTCCCTGCTGAGCAGAGAGCCCGATGCGGGACTCGATCCCAGGACCCTGAGATCATGACCTGAGCCGAAGGCAGCGGCTTAACCCACTGAGCCACCCAGGCACCCTAATTTTTTATTTTTTATAAACATATATTTTTATCCCCAGGGGTACAGGTCTGTGAATCACCAGGTTTACACACTTCACAGCACTCACCAAAGCACATACCCACCCCAATGTCCATAATCCCACCCCCTTCTCCCAACCCCCCTCCCCCCAGCAACCCTCAGTTTGTTTTGTGAGATTAAAAGTCACTTATGGTTTGTCTCCCTCCCAATTCCATCTTGTTTCATTGATTCTTCTTCTACCCACTTAAGCCCCCATGTTGCATCACCACTTCCTCATATCAGGGAGATCATAAGATAGTGGTCTTTCTCTGCTTGACTTATTTCGCTAAGCATGATAAGCTCTAGTTCCATCCATGTTGTCACAAATGGCAAGATTTCATTACTTTTGATGGCTGCATAGTATTCCATTGTGTATATATACCACATCTTCTTGATCCATTCATCTGTTGAACAAACAAACAAAATCTTAAAATCCTTAAGATAGAAGATTTCTGTATAGCAGCTAGCAATTTTGTTACCATACTGTAAAACTAAAAACATTAAAATGTGTACCATACTACAAATGCATAGCTATAATTTTTTCCTGTCTAAAAATGGAAAGAGGTTCCTTGGGTGGCTCAGTGGGTCAAGCCTCTGCCTTCTGCTCAGGTCATGATCTCAGGGTCCTGGGATCGAGCCCTGCGTCAGGCTCTCTGCTCCGCAGGGAGTCTGCATCCTCCTCTCTCTACCTGCTTCTCTGCCTACTTGTGATCTCTCTCTCTCTGTGTCAAATAAATAAAATCTTTAAAAAAATAAAAATAAAAATGAAAAGAGAAGAGAATCTTGAAGAAGTTTGGAATTGAAACAAACAAGAAAAGAGAAAATGGGGAAGGAGAAGCAGAACTCAAGATTCTCTGTCCACAAGAAAGTTAGAGCCTAGATATTTGACAAATAAATCTTGTCTCCATGGTTTTTTAATCCATTCCACGTACAATATGTCATGGAACGAGATTTGAGTCTTATGATGATAGAATAAAACTAATTGAGGTTGGAACTCAAGGAATCAACATAAATTGAGTTGATCCAATGAGAAAGAAAAGTAAAAATAAATTCTAAATTTGATACTTGAGACTTTTAGCAATGCAATTACATTGTAACTAATGGTTTGCCCTTAATACCCTACCCAATGAGCTTCCTCCTACCCTGAAAGTTGAAATACTGAAAGGAATTTAAGCAGAGAGAAATAGATGAAGTTAGAAGAGTTTTAGTAAAGAAAGTGCATCCTTTCATTGTAAACAGTAAGAGGAAATTAACAGCATTTTAATTACAGAGTCAAAGTTAAAATAAGTTTGAATTCATAATTCTAAAATTTGGGTTACACTTTACTTCCATGAGGATGTCATAAATCACTACTTAATCTTACATAAAATACATAATATGATAATTAAAATTTCAGGTGAACAATATATGCTTAGATTCTGAAAACTACCCAGTATATTAGAATGCCATTATTTACCAGTCCTTAATTGTCTTCAATTCCATAATATAAAATTTTGTGGCATCTCACTGCATTACCTTGAGGGAAGAAAAAAAAAAAATACAATGAAGCTCAAATTACCTTGATCTTAGAAGGAGAAATGACTTTCCTGATGGCGATTCTGGAAGAAAAAACTGAACATGTCTCTTGACAACTCTGTGCTTTTATTTTTGCTGTAGGAGGCACATATTCTGGTCTGTTTGCTGTCTTATTCATAAGGGCTGGGTAGGAGCTCTACTTTGCCCACTCTGTGATAGTGCAATTATCCCAATAATGGGTGAGTTCGCCTAATATAGAGATTAAATATTGACAAGACAACTTATGCTTATATCTAAATTCACCTTCTCCAAATTAGTCATAAGAGAAATGAGGGTGACCTTTTGCCCCTTGTCTGACATCTATCCCCCAGTTGGTTCCAAACTTGAGAACAGAATAAAACCTGAGAAAAGAATAAAGAATTCAATGTGTTTTATGCAAGCTACACTCTACCTCAATTTTTCCTCTTATGAAATATATTAGAAAAAAGAATCAAAATATTGAATCAGAGTAATATTCCACCTAACCCCATGTCTTACAGAGATATTAAAGGATATTTGCAAAGTTCTTTAAAATCAATTTTTATGAGATCAAGAATTGTCTTTATGATTATAGGAAGGCATAAATTTACCACAAAACTTCTAACCTGGATGTTCTGAGGTCTAAAATGTTACATGAATTATCTGTGGCAAATCTAATATTGAACCAGGAAATCAGGAAGCTACAGTTCTATTTATGGAAGGAAGTGTTGCAAAAAATATATAAACATCATCAAACAATGTCTTCCATGTTTTTCTCTTTTCTCTGCTTACCTGTTTCTGACTAGTACATATACAATGGTATATGATTACATGAAGTCAAACTAAACAAAGGATCAAGTTAAAACTCCAAGTGAAATTTATAATCAAATAGAAACAACATACACTATTCTGATGTTCCCATTCAAGAAAGAGACCTAATGGCAATAAATATCTAACATAAACCAGCCATACTTGGCTCAGTAAAAACAGACTTACCAAAGAAGAAAACTTATTTTTGTAAGATGATAGACACAGTAAAACTATTTCCAAAACTGACATGAGAAAACTTGCTGTCATGAACCAAATAAAATTAAGTAAGGGTGAGCATATGATAGGGGAAATAATTTTGATAATAATCCTTACTGATGTTAACCTCATGCCAGGATATGTACATTTTCTCTTTTAATCCCCAAAACTCAATAAAGGTATTGTAATTATTATGTCCCCTCTACAGACAGAGAGGTGTGGCTTAGGGAGTTGATGTAAGTAGTCCAAACATACGCACCTAGTAAAATGTTGAATCCAAATTCAAATCCAAGGCAGTCCAACTCTATATCCCAACTCAAGTTAAAATGTATACCATGGTGATAAAAATAAAGAAGAAAGAAAAAGGGAAAGGAAAGAAGTAAGACAGGCAAGCAAGCTTAGCTAAAAACAATTATATTTACAAAAGCTCCATTATGATAGGCCATAATTTTAGCATAGCCAAATACAAACCAGAAAATTTGTGTAAATTATTTAGAAAAGTTACTGGCATGTAAAAAGCCTTAACAATGTTTGGCTACTAATGTTTTACTCTGTAAAATATGCTTACATAAAAATTGAGGTGTATTTTTCCTAAAAGCTGAGGATTTCCATTATCCTAGTTTCATCAGAATTACCTGCATTACTTATTTCCATTTGAGTTGTCCAATCAGCTATTATTTTTTGTTAGTTAATATAAATGTGTCATATTAATAAAATTTAGAAATATATTGTCAATGAATATATTATGCTATCATTCATACATAAAATTGGAGATATTGACCCAAATTATTAAGATCTGAACCTTAAATTGTTTGATTTTTCCACTAGTAGGAATGAATTTGTAGTTATCTACAATTCTCAAGATTCCCTTTATATCATAATTAAATAATATATAAAAATTATATACAAAAACAGTTCATAGGGATTCTGCTTGGATATAAAGGGTTAACTCAAGAAACTAAAAGATTATTTCTGGTTAGGAGTAAAATATAGCTTGAAATGAAACCAATTTTCATGTACCTGGTCCTGACTTTTTAACAGACTAGAACCATGTTTTTAATTTTTAATGTTCAGACAAATCACCTGAGAATATATTAAATGCAAATCCTGATTCATAAGGGATAGGACAGGTGTGAGATCCTAATTTCTAACAATTTCCCTGGTAATACCAGGGTTGTTGGTCTATTGACCCCATTTTGAATGGCAAGGAATTAGAGAATGTAGCCATTGAACACATAAGAGAGACCCTTAATAAACTGTCTTCCAGTATGTCTTTTCTGGGAACATTTCCCTTCCTTTCCCTCAATAGGGGACACTGGCAGCCATCAAGATCATACTCCGATTGTCATTCACACCTGGGGGGTATGCCCTGAACTTGACCAGTCAGTTGCTTTCAAATGGTGAAAGCTGGCACCTGGAGAAAGTCAATTAATAATTCGCAATGACCTCGTGACTTGACATAAATTTCAGACCAAGCGCTTGTGGTCATTTTCTACCTAGGGGACAAGGAAAGAGAAAAACAGTTTTGTAATGAAGGAGAAAAATAAAACACAATATACAGAGAGAAAAAGACATGAGAGGCACCAAGAGAGTAATTTAATGGATTTTTTAGTGTGTTCACATTCAAATTCTATTCCCGAGGCCCAAGTATATTGCTGCCCTAATAAATTACCTTTTTGCTCAACCTGAGTGGGTTTCTATTTCATACAACCTAAGGAGTGCTAAATTTACACTCTAAAGTGTAATGTACTTTATCTTTCTACATCTAAAAGCACATGAGCTTGGGATCCATAATCACAGTCTCATTGATGTGAAGTGCTGGCATCGGCACTAAGCAGGCACAAGTACGTATATAATAATATATATTATACACATGGACATTATTGCAATGAATTTTTGCATCAAATATTTTATTTCACTGCATCTGTTACTTTAGAATTTGGTTCGAAATAAATAAATATAGGACTCATTACACTTACAGATGTGCAATGATAGAAAAAATCTATTAAATGATATATATGAGTGACTATTATATTCCATAAGCTAAACAAACTGCCTTTTAAAAATGTATGCAATTCTCCTTTCAAAAGCTCAGTAGTTAATTACAAGGATGAAAAATCGTACATTAAATACATATGTTGATTGCTAACAAAGGCACCAGAATGGTATTTTTCTTTAGATAAAGGTATTTTAAATTACTCTAGTGCTTACATATTATTCACAGTATCTATTCATATTTAACTGTTTAAAAGTTTAGCCTGATCAAGCAAAATGTTTACAAATAAACAATGCCATAAAAACATCTCCAGTTCGGGGCTTTGGCCAATCAACTTCCTGTAAGCTTTTAATGATGAATTCTGTTACTGAATAGCCAATAAACCCATCTAACCTTAGATCATACACTGAATCCACACATTTGTAGCAATCAGATCATTTCAGTAACACAGGTGTTATAAAGCTACCACAGAAACTAGGATCAAAAGGAAATATAAGACTTGCTTTTCCCCAAATATTTATATTCAATGCTATGTAAGTTTAAACTATGGTTGTTAATCCTAAGCATGACCAATTACATTGTTTGAATAAATCACCAACATTAAATTCCGGGAGCAAATCTATAGAATTGTCTTTGTGAAGCAGTAACTCAGACTGGTCCTCTGGTCAATTTACAGCCAAAATTCACACTGTACAGTTAACACATAAAAAGTTGTCATAAATTTACAGTAAAGTTTTTGGAGATTGCTAGGACTTCCAGGAATCTGGAAGAGGCAAAGAAAATCCTCTCTAGAAGAGTAAAGTTTTATCCTGGACTCAAATAACCCCCATGAATAAATTCCCTTCGACCTATGAGCAGCACTAATAAAAATAAATCAAAAAAGTACTCCAAAAATTATGTGTAAGAAAAATATACAAATATATATACCTACATATATATGTATATAGTGCATATATATACATATATATGCATGTGCATCAGAGAGTGGATTTCTATAATAGGTAGCAGAAATAGATCATTAATTCATCATATATTCACATTATTAGAATAACAAGTAATTATGCTGGCTATAATTAAGGAAACAAAACACTAGTTTGAATCCATCTTCAAGGAACTGGAAATAATAAATAAAAACCAAGCAGTAATGAAAGAAAACATATTTAAAAATTCATACTTTAATTTTCAAAAATATATGAAAATTGAAATTAAAAACTCAGTGAACAGTTATAACATCAGATTAGACACAACAAAGAGAGTTAGTAGAGTGAAAGATAGAAGAAGCTATATATAGTGCAGCAGAGAGAAGAAACATGTAGAGTCTATGAAGAAGTTGGAGATGAAATTAACTGAGAAAGTCTAATATAGTTCAATTTGGCCATCTAGCTAGACAGAAGGACATTAATTGGTAAAAATTCTCATACTAAAAATATTCTATAACTAGTGTACAATGTCAAACAAAAGATTCAAGAAATATTAGGTCACGTTTGTAGAACAAATTTTAAAAATCCATACACGGGAACAACTTAATGAAACCATAGAACATCAAATAAAAGATTATTGAAATGAGATAGAGAAAAGGACAGGTTATTTTATAAGGAATAAAAGATAGTTAACTTTTTTTTTTAAAGATTTTAATTTATAAATTTGACAGAGAGAGACACAGCAAGAGAGGGAACACAAGCATGGGAAGCGGGAGAGAGAGAAGCAGGCTCCCAGTTGAGCAGGGAGCCCAAGGTGGGCCTTGATCCCGGGACTCTGGGATCATGACCTGAGCCAAAGGCAGATGCTTAACAACTGATCCAACCAGGGACCTGATAGTTAACTTTTTAACAATAAAAATTGAAACCAGAAGATAAGAGAATTCTCTCAAATTTTCAAAGAAAAAATCATGCCAAATATTACAGACAATTGAAAAGAGGAAATCCTCTAAACTCATCCTACTACTCCTGGCTATATCTGACATTATAATCAGAAAAAATTACTGTAAGAAAGTAAAATTACAGAAGCTCTTCACTCAACTTAGATGCAATATCCTAAACAAAATAGCACATTGAATCCAATGTAATTTTCAAAATAATGTATGTTGGTCAAAATGGTATCTGGGTTATAGGAGAATAGGTAAATATCTTTCAATTCATACATGTACTTTAACCCATTAACAGATTAAGAAGGGGGAAAAACTAATCATCTATGTAAGGTTAAAAAAAAATGTTTAATATAATTTGATACCCATATTAGGAAATAGGAATAGAATAGAAAGTCTTTAATCTTATGAAGAGGTTAAACCTAAAGTAAGTATCATCCTGAAAGGAGAAACATAGGAATTCTCTTATAATCTAGAACTTTTATGCAACATCGTATTAGTAATCTTTGCAAGTATAAGACAAAACAAAATTGAATATAAAGATGCAAAGTAGAAATTATAACTATATAGAAAATAAAAAAATTGACATGTAAAATTAATATTTAATTAAATAGTAATATGAAATTTATATCAGTAGTATTTCTAATTACTAGTAAGAAACAACCTTAAAATGTAATTAAACAGTTTATCACAATTTACAATATTATCAAAGACTATCAAGAATCTTTAAAAATATTCAAGACTGCTTAGGGGAAATTTTTTAAGGTTTTATTAAAAGAAATCTAAATATATGGAGTGGTGTGCCATGCTCCTGGCTGGAAAAACTGATATTTAGAAATAGTATATTTCCTGATCATGACCATGTCCATTGCAATCCCAATATGTAACAAGGTAAGACGACTCTAAAATTTTATATGGAAGAGTAAAGGGCCAATAGTAGCCAGAGAACAGGAAGAAATGAATCGCCTACCAGGTCACCAGTAATTATTACAGTGTAAACTGGCACAAGGAAAAAAAAAATGACAACCGAAATAGAAAACTCAAAAACTTACTCACACGTGTTGCTATATGACAGAGGTGACATTTCAGATCGGTTGAGAAAGGAAGAATGTTTGGGGGAAAAAATGGCTATACATATGGAAAAAAGATTAAATTGAAGCCACTTCACCCCATATAGAAAGTGCAAAGAAATAAAGATGTAAATGTCAGAAAAGCAATGTTTTAAATGTCTAGTAGAAAAACCTATCTGAAATGTTTTTTTTGATTTAGGGATATGGAAAGGTTTCTTAAAAGTACATTAAAAAAAAAAAAAACGACCATAAATAAGAAAATGCAAAATTTGACTAGATCACAAGTGAGAACTGTTATTAAAGCAAAAGATGTATTAAAGTAAGTGAGAAATATAAGATGGAAAAATATCTACGACATACATAAACAACACAATATTGAGATGCCTAAAAAACCTTCCACAAATCAATATGGAAAACTTTTAAGTGATAAAAGAAATGACCAAAGGGGGATAAAGAGACTTTTCCAAGAAAAATTCATATGGCTAAATAAGAACATCAGTAGTGACCAGGGAAATGCAAAATAAGACCACGGTGAAATACCATTTTATACACACTTAATAACAAAGATTGAAATGAATGACTCTTTCAAGAGGCAGAGATAGAAACAAATCCAGGTTTGGTAAAAGGCCAGATGTTTATTTAATTTCTCTAAGAAAAAGTAATAAAGAATAATACAGAAATAGGTGCAAATTTTAATATTTATTTAGAATGAGAAAAGAAATCACAATAAATTACAAGTTTTAAAAAGCTGATGAATACCATAATCACCAGAAACCAAAACAAATCTTTTAAAAAATTTCCTTTTGGACACATCTACATAATAGTATTTCCCTACATCTTGAGGCTGCATACTTTTTTAGGGCTCTCCATAATAATAATTTTGGAAACTTTTCAGTAAAGAGAAAAGAAAGATATTTCCAATATTTTAAATGTGATTGAAGTTTGTTTTTAATATCTCGAGTGTAGGAAATGTTTCAGCTTTATGAGTTATTGTTAGTAATATGTCAATTTATTGAGGATTTCTATCAAAATTAGGAAAACTTCTAAGTTTGGTTCATATGTGAGCTATAAAATTTCAGGGCAGTTTAAATTTTCTGTGCAGAGAAATATATTAAAACCTTATGTATTCATTAGCCAAATTATTATTGGTAGACTCACTGTATGGTATATTTATCAATGTTAGTATTGTGGTATTGTGGGTAACATTAGCAGAGAAATCTTTTTTTTTTTTTTTTTTAATAAACCATGCCATTTGGAACTTACAGGACAAGATAGATCAGATATTCTAAGCTGTGCTCTGTTATGTTGAGAAACATAGGGCAGGAGACTGAACACAATGATGGGCTTCTTTGTAGCATGCCTGCAGGTTTGTGCCCTACAAAACTCGGGAGGTCTAATCAATTCTACTGTGTAAGACAATATTTTTTAAAGTGCATATTTATAACTGTACATGTGCGTTACAGAGTCTACACCAGACAAGAGAGAGCTTCTACTCCGACTGAGCATCAAGAAGAACAACAACAAAGACAAAAAAGTGGAAGAATCAAATCCTCGGCCGAAAATTTCAAACCCCTTTGATTAGAAGAATTTTCCACTGACAAGTTCCTCCATTCATACTTTCAAAATTTCTTTCTCGTCCTCATCACACACGTCTGCGGTGCCAGGTGCCGTAGGAAAAGTTCATATGACAGCTTAGGTTCGGGGGCTGAAGGTGTGTCCCCTGATGCCAGGCGAATCAACGTTCCTCATGCTCGGAGGGCTTCTGGGAGGCATCCCTACACCAATATGGCAAACAAGAATTAAATATTGAGGAAAGTGACTCCATAAATCCTGTAAACATCTCTCTTTACACCTGAAGTATTTATCTTCTCCTCCAAACCCCCAGTGTTCCATGGTCATTCTATTGCCATCCATCAGGGGAGCAAATGCAATCCGTAGTCGAAAGAGGGAACACAGTGATACATAACTTCCTTTCAATAGGTGTTCACTTAATCAAGTAACTTGAATGACTAATTGAAGAGTCACAGTCATGGTACGGAAAACAGACTGGCTTGGTGATCAGGAAGTTCCCTTGGACAGGCAAAGAAGCCGGAGTATTGTGTTAAACTGTTTAGGTCATTTATTTTTTTAAGATTTTAATTTTTTGATACCTTTATTTGAGAGAGAGAGTGAGAGAGAGAACACGAGAGCAGGGTGAGGGGCAGAAGGAGAAGCAGACTTCCCCACGGAGCAGGGACTCTGATATGGGGTTTGGTTCTGGAACTCAGAATCAGGAGCTGAGCCAAAGGCAGATGCTTTACCAACCGAGCAACCCAGGCACCCTGAACTCTTTAGTTTTATTAGGCAAATTTGTTTCCAATAAAACAGTTTAAAGTTTTTTTTTGTTTTGTTTTGTTTTTTCATCTCATTACGCAATGAATGCAAAAGTAACCTGTCACAACAGATCTGTTTGTGGCAGGTTTTATTCCTCCTCGGAGTTAAAAGACTGGGTTATCTAGGAGATGCCTGACCGAAATGGGAATTAGTACCAAAGTTGCACAGAGAGCTTCATTATGGAACTACTTTCCACCATCTAATCTCTTTTACCTGTCACTAGGCTGCATGCACGAGATCATCTGAAACCATTTTAAAAATTATTTTTTTAATTAAGGCTGGTCCCTTAGCGAAGTATGTCCTTCATGCTGCAAAGTGACCTCCTGCCAAAAGCACTTCATTCCACTGAGAATAAGGACATCTGACAAGTCTTCCTCCTGAAGGTAGAGCTCTTGTAGCCTAGCATGAGTACCACAAATTCAGTTCTATTAAAAGTAATGAAGTAGGAACATCAGTACAATTATTTGCAAATGGCTTGTGTCTGTTCAGGTTTTTTTCACAGTTCAGGGTAATAGCTGCTGCAGGCTTATAAAATTCCTGTGCAGCAAAGCCTCACTGCATGATGCTTTGGCTTTTTTTCTTTTCTTTTCTTTCTTCCTTTCTTTTTTTTTTTTTTTTTTTTTTTTTTTTTTTTTTTTTTTTAGACACTGAAAAGTCTTACCTGGAAGATAATTTTGATCTCAAATTAGTCATTAGTAATGAAATAGAGAACATCCTGTTCACAAGATTGGAAAAAAAACTTAAAAAAAAAATCAGAATGTTTTGTTTACAAGGTAGTGGTGACAGTCATGGCGTTGGAGATAGGCCAGCTGGTTTTAGTACTTGTATGACTTGGGGCAAGTTACTTAGATTCTCAAATACACCACAAGGGAAAAAGAATCACGTAACTCTTAAGATTCTGCTAGTACCCTTATGTGAATACTGAGCTAAAACATGGACAGCATTTAGTCTGGCATCAGCAGTATTGGTGTTTAGTAAATGTTAGCTATTATCAGTAATAATAACAGTATTACTAAAAATGGTAAAAAGAAAATGTTGGCAGAATTGTATTCCATGCATATCTAGATTTAATTTTATCGATAATGATTTACAAATGTTTCTTTTCATCTATGACTCTGTGTTATCTAGATGAGCCAAGGTTGCAGAAATCAGTACAGAGAGCTGTGGGCAGACTTCTCAGATGATCTATAATGATTCCTCCCTCCTGTTATTCATGTCCTTTTATGATCCTCTCTACCTGTGTGTGGGATGAACCTAGTGATCTGTTTCTAATTGAGTCTAGCAAAGGGGACGGTACTACCATGACTAGATTAAAATCTGACCGCCACTGCTAGCACATCTTCTACTTGTCTTCTTCCTTGTTTGCTCTCATGAAGCAAGCCTTCGTGTTGTGAATTGTACTAGAGAGAGGTCCAAGTGGCAAGGAATTGAGGACAGCGTCTGATCAACAGCCAGTGAAAAACCGAGCAACAACTTGGTGAGCAAACTTGGAAGTGAAACCTTGACTCAATTGAACTTTATGATGACTATGGTCTTGACTGACATCTTGATTGATTGCAACTTGAAATGGAACACCTAGCCTAGCCTCACTTGCATAGCTGACCGACTGAAACAGCAAGAAAATAAATATTGTTGTTTTAAGCCACTGAATTTCAGAGTAGTATTTTATGTAGCTATAAATAACATAAGGAGGAAGGACTTAAAAACTGAGCCATGTTTTCCAATAATTCAAATAATCTTTAAAAGAGAATTGGGGAACATGAGTTAAGAGTTTTAACATATAAACTCCAAAAACAACTGTTTTGTAAAAGAGATTACACCTACACTGTTTTTTTTTAAATATATAAAACTTGTTTCTATTCCTTGTTAAGTATTTTTCTTCCATAAAAATGAATCCAAACAAAAATTATTTCTGAAACTGTCTCTGTGCTCAACTGATATATTTATGATATTAAAATGACTACTTCTATGGGTTTAAAAGGCTTTATAAAGATTTATATATGATATTCTGGAGGAAAATTGGCAATAAAAACGGATAACCATAGGATATTAGGCAATAAGCTCTCAAGTCCAGAAACAAAGTAATTTATCCTTGTAGTCATAGCAGTTAGCACAGAATCTGGCACACAGAACATAGCGCACATTTGTTTTTCTTGCTGAATGAAAACAACTGGATTTTTTTTTAAAGAACTATGTAAATAGAACATAAATTTTGGAGCCAGCAGATTTTATTCAAATGCTGCCTCTGTTCACCCTATTATTTGACCTCAGGCAAGTCAGTTTTTTCCTTAGAAAGTGGTAATTACACCTAAATTTCATCTGAGAGAAGGAAAAAATTAAGAAAATGTATCAAGAGAGACATAGTTCTTATAGATATTAAAATATATTGTAAAGATAATCACTATAAATGAATGTTAACAGAAAAAAGTAATCTCATTTCTTAACAGGTTAAAATAATAAACGAATACAAACAATCTGTTATAAAGATGTTCAAAGGATAGAAAACATTATTTCATAGGAAAACATACATGGTTTGCCTAATACAACCATGAAAAGAGTTTAAATTACCTCTTCCTTCTCAAATTCATTTGTGAAAAGCAACATAAAACAGTGTTGTACAACTGTTCATTCTTGGACTGCCAAAGATCAAAACTAATGATGATATCTAATGTTAGCCATGTTGTCAGAAAGTGAACTCTCATAAACTGTATGTAAGAAAACAATGAAGTAGACTTTATTAAGGGAAATTTGCCATTGTCTTTTGAAATTAAAAATCTACACACCCACTATTCTAGAAAATACTGAAAAAATGGTTGTGGTGCCATAATGTTGGATCTTAAAAAGTAAGATGGCAAAACCAAGACCTCACAAGATCTTTTACTATAGGCAACTATAGTAAAAATAATGACAAAGTATCTCCATGGGCTCCAAAATACAAGAAGATGGAGATAAACCACCAACAACCATAAAATGGCATTGTATAGCATTTATAGGAGAAATAGGAATGAAGGAAATGGGCATCTGAATGACCTAAAAGAAAAACCCCAAAATTCCAACATAGTCTCATCAGAAGGCACAGCAGTAGAATGTAGAAAAGCTTTTTGTACGACCTAATTCCTGGTACGTGAGTTTCATGGCAAGGTCTCATAGGATGAACAGTCTGGTTCTGTGAACACTCAAAACTAATCAGTAAAAACTTCCATTTTGGACAAAGTTCCACAAGAGAAAGTTATTGGGAATAGGATTCAAGGTGAGCAAGACAGAGACAATTTAGGCAGAAAAAGAAGGTCCAGATAAGGATGTGATCAGGAGAGTTAAGAAAGTATAAAATCATATATTTTAGCACTTCAGTAAAACAAGAAGGAGCCCCAGAACTATGAAGCTAGAAAGGATGTGCAGGTGCCTGGGCGACTCAATTGGTTAAGCTGTCAACTCTTGATTTCAGCTCAGGTTGTGATCTCAGGGTTCTAAGATCAAGACCCACCTGTGACTCTGCACTCAGCAGGGAGTCTGCTTGAAGATTCTCTCTCTCCCTCTCCCTCTGCCCCTCCTCCCTGCCTTCTCTGTCTTTAAGATAAATAAATAAATCTTTTTTTTTTTTTTAATGCTAGGAAAAGAGAAAAGAAAAGATGTTCTGACCTACCTCTCCTTTCTAACAATACAGGAAAACTAAAATTTCACATAGGAAACAGATGACAGAAGGTCACTGGTTTGAAACCCATGCAAAGTTTTTGGAAGTAACAAAAGAATGTGGAGCAGAAACTCTCCTACAGATAGGAAACCAGGCCAGAAATTGTCAAAAGAGATAAGAATTATTAACTAAAAGTTTCAAATGAATTAAAGAAATAATAAATAAAAGAAGTTACAAAATAACAATATAGATGAGAATTTTAAAAGTTCAAACAAGATGAGTGAATTCAGAAAAAATCACAAATAAAAGAAAAAAATAAATTCCATAATAAAAAATAACTATAAAAAACAGGTAAGTTAATAAACTCGGACAATCTTAAAAGAAATACAAAGAAAAGGACAATTGTAAAAACAGAAAAAGTAAGGAAAGCAATAAGAAATTTTGAGGGGAAGATAGATTTAAAAAATGCAAAAATAAGCTCCAGTATAATATATCTTTAACAGTAATCTCTGAAGACAAAAACCACTAAAATGAAATAGAGGGAAAATTAACTCCAATATATGTATAATAGACGTCCCCAAACAAGAATACCAAGGCCAAGAAACAGAAAAAACATTAAAAATTATAGTTCAGGAAAACCATCATTAAATGCAAACAATAGCAAGAAGGTATGGATACTGGAAAACATGACATAGAATTGCCAACATTGAGGGCATATTTTAATAATTCTATAGATATTTGAGGAAAAGGAGGGAAAAAATTAAGTCAAAAAATACAAAGTTATTTATGAGGAAAAGAAAATCAGAATATCATCAGATTTTCAATAACTATATTTTATACCGAAATACACAGGGATAGCGTATTTATCATATTTTACACATTCAAAAAGCATATGTGAGTCAATGATTTCTTTTAGCCAAAGTCTTTCAAAAATTTCTGACTTTGGTCATAAACTTTTTTTTTCAGTATTCCAAAATTCATTGTTTATGCACCACACCGAGTGCTCCATGCAATACATGCCCTCCTTAATACTCACCACCAGGCTCACCCAACCCCCACCACTCTTCTAAAACCCTCAATTTGTTTCTCAGAGTCCACAGTCTCTCATGGTTCATCTTCCCCTCCATTTTTGCCCAATTCACTTTTCCTTTCCTTTTCCTAATGTCCTCCATGTTATTCCCTATGCTCCATAAGTATTTTAATTCTAAGGAGTGCAAATGGTATCCCAGTTATGTTTAAGTTAAAACAGTCATGATCTCCTAGAAATACATATTGAAATTTGTATGGACAAAATGACATGATTTGTTTCATAAAAAGGAATGTAAATCATAAAGATGATTTCTTCCAAAATGAAATTGGAAGGGAGGAGATGGATAATTATATAAATGAAACAACACCAACAATTTTCCATAATGTTTGCTTCAAGCATTATGTGGATGGTAAGTATCTGGCGGGGTTATATTTATCTACTTCAGTATATGTTAAAAATGTTCCATAGTAACTTAAAAATGCATGTAATTCTAACTTGGTAATTATACTTCTAGAAGTTTATCTACAGATATGCTAACATAAGTGTAAAGAACATATGTAGCAAGGACATCAAAAAGCTAGAATTAACTTAAATTGGAGGTTGAACCTGGTATTAAAAATACATATATATATATATATACACACACACACATATGTATATGTGTGTATATATATAAATATATACAGTATAGGAAGCTGTCTATGGACTACTTATATTAAAAAAGTTATTTGCACAAAATTATTCCTCATAAATAACATATTAAATCTGTATATATAAATGTGAGTCAGTGAAAATATATAATTATATAAAATGTGTATATATGTGTTTACATATATATTTACATATATATATATATATATATATATATATATATGCATGGAAACATATGCATACATGTCTGTGAATATACACAGGTTGGCATATCCCCAGAAAGTTCTAGAATAGTATGTATCGAATTGACCCCAGTGGCAAATTTTATAAAATGCTAGGTTTTGTTTTTTTTTAAGATTTTATTTATTTATTTGACAGAGATCACAAGTAGGCAGAGAGGCAGGCAGAGAGAGAGGGGGAAGCAGGCTCCCTGCAGAGCAGAGAACCGGACGTTGGGCTCCATCCCAGGACGCTGGGATTATGACCTGAGCGGAAGGCAGAGGCTTAACCCACTGAGCCACCCAGGCACCCCTAAAATGCTAGTTTTAAAATTTTTTTTAAAGATTCTATTTGTTTATTTGACAGACAGAGATCACAAGTAGGCAGAGAGGCAGGCAGAGAGAAAGAGAAGAGAACACAGACATCAAGCACTATCCTCTTGAAAACAGAACCCAGAGAGACAGAGAAGATGCCAGATAAATAAGAGAAAATATTATGTGATAAGAAACATTAAACAAAGAGAGTGTGGGGGGGCGTGGATTGCTGGATTTGTGGACTGGCTAGCACCCAAGCCTCACTGAGGTAGAGTGTGAAGAGCCTCCAGGGCTTTGCAGGGAAGGAGCATTGCAACAGAGGCAGCAGCGGTTGCAAGGTCCATTGGTCGGAGCACAGAGAAGTGGGGCTGAAAAGACAGGGTGAGGGGAAAGTAGTAGTAGCTGAACACAGAGGGAACTGCACGGAGTTCAGTATGTGCGGCCTTGTGGGTCTTCGCAGAGACTTACTTTTGGATGCTAAGTGAGAGGGAAGAGGCAGTCAGATGTCTTTCATGTTTTTGCAACACTAGCTTTGGGGATTTTTCTTATGTAGCTATGTGGTGGTGATTTAAGCTTGCATTGTTTCCACATGAAAATATTTATAACAAAGACATCTGCAGTTGTCTTTATATAATTTGGAAGTCTAACCATTTTCTAGAAAAGGAAAGCATTAGCCTGCCCACCAATTGGCAGTCATCTCTTTAAGAACCGATCAAGCCAAACCTTAAGTCATTTTTAAAAATTATGTGTTTACCTTTAACAATTGTCACTATCTTTTCCTTGGAACCACTTGCTAAAACAAGTTTCACCTGCCACAACACCTCATTATACTCTCCCTGTTTGCTCCTTTAAATTCTAAGTAACAGAGGTGTGTGCATGTGGACAAAAAAATGGAGAATGTGGAGACATCAAAAATGTCTCTCTAAGCGAGGCACCTGGGTGGCTCAGTGGGTTGGGCCTCTGCCTTCGGCTCAGGTCATGATCTCAGTGTCCTGGGATCGAGCCCCACATCAGACTCTCTGCTCGGTGGGGAGCCTGCTTCCCCCCTTCTCTGCCTGCCTCTCTGCCTACTTGTGATCTCTCTCTCTGTCAAATAAATAAAAAATTTTAATTAAAAAAAATGTCTCTCTAAGCAATGTGATTTTACCAATTTTACCACGTGATTTTACCAATAAATATTTATCAGCTATTAGTGATATGCTGTGTGTCCTGTGTTACTTGAAGAGAGTGCTACGCCTTACTAAAATCTTACAGCAAATGACATGGTCTTATCAAGAGAGAAGTTAAATAACAGATGTGGCCATCCACCCCCTCATAGGATACCACAGCATTTTTAAATGCCTCCTCATGGTGTGTCACCATTATGGCCTTTGCTAAGCCTTGTCTAGAGCTGGTTTCTAGCTGAGTTTGGTTAAGTGTGTGGTATAGACAGATTTTCTCTGCGAATCAAGAAAGAAAAGAAAGATTTGTGTTGCTATCAGTTTTTTTTTTAAATTTTTAATTTTTTTAATTTTTTATAAACTATAATATTTTTATCCCCAGGGGTACAGGTCTGTGAATCGCCAGGTTTACACACTTCACAGCACTCACCAGCTATCAGGTTTTAATTGAAGCACACTTTAGTATCTTTTGACTGACTACTTCATTGCCATTTTCCTAATGATTACAACCTTGAGAGGAAACTCTTCTGATAACTGTGGGCTAGTAATGAAAAATCATGCTGTGCTCTTAAAATGATAGCTGAGACTTCCCCACAATAATACATAATCCATGAGGGGTTTAAAATTAAATGAAATTGTCCTATCTATGGTAGTCTACGATGAGACCTTGATGCAAAGCTGCATTTTAATGTTGAAATGTAAAGCCCTGTTGCTTTGATGTTTAAAAACTATATAGAGATGACTGACTTGGACCTGGGGTGTCTGCTACCCTCTCTATCATCATCTTCAGAAGTACCCCATATTATTTTCAAATATTTCTTGAATGGACAAGCACCAAAATGCCAAAACAAAAGCCAAAAACCAAAAAATCAAAAACAAAACAACAACCACAATCAACCTCAGCTAATTTTATTAATCTGCCGCTTTTGCCTTTTAAAAAATGGCATCATTATTACCTCTTCCCATTTGGGTCAAAATTTCAATGGACTTCCTGCCCTATCAGTTAGGAATTATGGCTAGCATATGTGATTTTACCAATTTTACCAAGTGATTTTACCAACAAATATTGGAAAGTACAGAGGAGTTTAGATAAGAATGACTAAAACAAGATTGCAATTTATTTTTGCTCAGGTTAAAAACATGGGTCTGAAGATAGGCAATTCATGGTTGTACAGAAGCCCATAGAAGCAGGGACTTATCCTCTGGCAGCCTCTCTACTTTGCCATTTGTAGCATGTTGCTTTCTTTTTCAAGGTGACCCAATGGTCCAAGGTGCCTGCTAGAGGTCTAACCATTATAGTTAAATTCCAACAAGAATGAAGAGGTAAGATAAGAAGGGTAAAATACACACTGAGCAGGTAAGGCCATCCCTTTAAAGAAACTTCCTAGAAGCAGTATCACTGATTTCTACCTGTCTCTCACTGATGATGTCTAGTTATTAGACTGGGTGGGTAATAGAGACTTTTAGGTGGGCACATTGCAACTTTACTAGACTAGGTTTTATGAGTAATAGTTATTGTACTTTAAACATTGCATGCATATCAGGCAGAAACTTGTATCATGAGTCCTAAGTGCTTTTCATAGATTAACTTGTTTCGTTTTCACAACAACCCCACGAAGTAGATAAAGTTATTACTCAATGTTGCAGATGTGGAAACTGAGGCACTGAGGGATTAAGTAACTTGCTTACAGTCAGATGTGAGCTAAGATTTGAAGCTTGGCTTTCTGGTTCTGAAGCATGTACTCCTAACCACAAAGGCAGAGGCAGAGGATGCTAACCTTTTTTTTTTTTTTTTAAGGGCCAGATGCTAAATATGTTAGGCTTGTCAGCCCTAAGGTCTTTCTCCACTAGTCAACCCCACCCCCACCCCCCCGCTCCCTTGTAACTTAAAAACAGCCACAGATGCCACAAAATGAGTGGGTGTGGCTGTGTTCCAGTAAGAGCTGCCGGCCATACTCCAAATATCCATCCTGCCCCTCCAAAAAGGATGATGACGGAGTAGGTACCACGCAATTGTTTGTTCACTAAAAAGCGAATGTACTCTGTCTCCAACATCTGACGTATAAAATAGAGCATGATTGAAATCCTGCTGATGGAGAACTAAGTTTAGAAATCAATGGCTCATGGACTTGGTGATGGATGTCTAATATACATTCTAACTTGATTTCCTTCTTTATAGCCTATCATTTATCCTCCTAATAAATATTCAGTTTATGCTTTCTTTGAGGAGATCACAAGGAAGGTTAGTATATTAAAGCGTTTGTGAGTTTTGTGGTTAAGAAACATGTTCAAATTTGTTGAATCTAGTCTTCCTGAATTTACCGGCCTACAGAGCCCCTTACCCACACCTACTTTCCCCTACACACACACACACACACACACACACACACACACACACTAATATAAAAATATAATGTCTCAAAAGGGAAGTTTATCAGAGTAGCATGGGAAATATTGGCCTACATCTTGGTTACTTCCTTATTTTTCGTTGCTGTGGAAATGTCATCATGATAGAGATCATTTTGAAGGCTCGAAAACTTCTTCTAAACTCTTTAAATAAGAGGTATAATATAAACATCAATTTACTGGGGAACCACTAACCTTTGACAACAGTAGATTATTTTTTTCCCCTTTCTTTTGAAGAACTACGAAATGGAAGTAGTTATCCGAACGCTTTATCTCTAGTCCTTTGTGTCTCAGTTTTCAACACAGTAAACACTCTTGCCAAGCTATGGTAGATTTGGGGAGAGAAAATAACCTTAGCAGGATGTGTTAAAAACAAAACAAAACAAAAAACACACCTATTATTTGCTAGCAACCCTCCACATTCTTCTATTTTTCTATGTTACTTTTCTTCCCCAAACCTGCTTATTGTAGCTTGGGGTTCAAGTTAAAGTGCTAAGTGGATCACTAACAGGTGTATTACAAAGGAGACTGGATAATGGCAGCTGAATTAAATGCAGGCCAGGTCATCCATCCTGTCATTTGAAAATACAAAAAAAAAAAAAAAAAAAAAAAAAAAAAAAAAAACCAAAACCTCGTACTGGATGCCTACTATGGGCAAGACATTGTTCCAGACGTAAGGTTAAATGTTCGTGAAATAATTGGAAATAATTATTTGAGTAAGCTGTTTCCATCAAGAAGCAGTTATGTATTTATTAGTCCACTGACTAACGGAAGACTGTAACTTAATATGGAGTAGTAAATAAATATCTAATGGGATAATTAAATCTCAATAGGGGCATAATTGCTGAATAGCATACAAAAAGTCTAGAGCTATCAGAGTTTCAGCTCGCTGAATCAAAAAGGTTTTATTATGTGGGTAGACAGCTTATATTCTCTCTCTAAAGAATGGTCTTTGTAGCACCTATTTTCTGGAACAGTCACGTCAGGATTTATTTGTAGCACAACATGTTTAGTTACAATAGTCTTTTGAGAGTTATAATCCTTTAAAGTGTTCCCTTCTTTTAAAAGCGTTTTCAGACACTTTGGCATGAGACTATGTATATAAGCCCCAAATGTGATTGAATCCTCTGTATTTTGGGTTGTTCTTGAAGTTGATATACCTCTAAGAAGAGTGAAAGTGTATGTTGTATTTTGTATGTTGTTAGCAGTTATGTAGGATGATGAGAAAGGGTTGATCATTCAATTGCCTTAAAAACTTTAGTGTCCTTATGTGCTTTGGTGAGTGCTGTGAAGTGTGTAAACCTGGCGATTCACAGACCTGTACCCTGGGGATAAAAATATATTATATGCTTATAAAAAATTAAAAATTAAAAAAAAAAAACCTTTAGTGTCCTTAAATTATGCAACTGGTCTAACATAAACCCTCTACACACAGACAAATGAATAGCCCTTTTTTAGCAATCGAGTTTCACAATTCCAAAATCTAGGCTTTTAAATCTAGCAAACCTTCAACAAAGCATTACTATTCAACTGAATTTTGTTTTTAAGCTCGGCAAAATTTAATTGTATCTGTAATTAAATCACCATTAGTCTTTAATTATCCTAATTAAAGATTTGTATCATTTCCTTATGATGGTCTCCCCTGTAGCTTGTTTTAAGTTAAATCTACTGGAAATAATAAGTAATTTCTTCTGATGTATGTCCAAGTCTCTGCGTCTCAGATTTGGAACACTTCAAGCTACATTTTGAATGAGACCACTCAATTAGTTTTCATTTTTGTCTACGGAAACACTGGAAATGCTTCAAAAGAAAATTCAAAATTTAGTGCACTTCTACTTTGTTTATTCACAAAAATCTTAACCATTTCCACTTAGAATAAAACTGAAGATACTAATAAATAAAACACAACTCTACATACATATGGCTTATTGAGCAAAAGAGGTCGAATTGTAATTAGTTTTCACTTCGGACATTCTTTGGGTAGAGCTGAAAACTCTATGGCATTACGTGAGAGGTTGGAGATTCTCCTTGACTCAAGAACATGGAGGATCCCAGAATACATACACATCTTCCTCCTCAAATTTTTGTGAAATTGGGGAGATGAAATGCTTAGACTTGTTTCTGTTTGCTAGAAATACACACACACACACACACACACACATACATACATACATATATACATTCACATATATATAATTATCTATTTTAAAAATGTTTTTATTAACATATAGTGTATTATTTGCCCCAGGGGTATGTGTGTATGTGTGTGTGTGTGTGTGTGTGTATTTTGGAAAATCAGACTAGCAATCCATATTCAAAAAAAATGCTTGGGTACAAAGTGTACCTTTGGAAAAAATCCCCACAACGTTATCTGAAAGATAACTGGTGGCAGCACTATTTTAAAGGAACTGTTCTTTTATTTAGATGTATGTATTGTGGTGGGGTGTTTCCCTCAGCTCTAAGCCTTCGGGCTTGGTGAGAATAACAGCTTTTCTGGCTATCTCTTGCTAATCCTGGATTAAACCTAATAGCATTTTCATTTCTACCCTTTTTTCAGGAAGGTTTTTCATAAAAACCAATTTAATTAGCTTTTCAAGGACACATAAGTATTTAGAAAAAGTAGCATTTCTCTACTTGAAATTTTCAAACTTACAGAGTAAAATTCAGGACACTGGTAAAAAAGAAGAGTTTATAGAAAAACTAAACATTCAGTTCTGCTCTTCAGATGTTTATAATTAAATCTTACTAAGGAGAAGATAGAAATTAATTGTAAATGATAGAAATGTGCAGCTTTGTAAATATGACTGAATTCTGAGATTAATAGTTGATTTTGATTAACATGACACAGATGAGATAGAAATGGAATTAGGTAAAGATAGATAGAGGTCATTTGGATATGTAGCATGAAAGAGAGACATTTACAAGGCTCATGTCTCAGATGGACCCACCAAGCTTTGTAAGGACTGATACTAACACGGGTGTGTTTGTCCAGCTTCCCCCTCGCATCTTCTTCTTGTCGGACTTTGCTGCCCTTGTTGAGATATAAACGGCAATTTAGGCTGTGCAAATCATAGGTACTCAATCCCCCAGGCCAAAAACAGGTCCAGAGTAAGAAACAAGAATCAGTCTTGGTGACTCTGAATCCTTCCTTGGATAATTCTAATCAGAGCTGTTTTATATTTCCAAGGAGTTATTTGATTGAAAATCTGAAGCTGCTACCAAACATGACTGTCCACAAGAGACTGGGCTGTTATTACAATAAGAACAGGGAATGATTCTTAAGCATTTTCTATATGTCAGGCACTGTTCTAAGCACTCTAGTAACTTATGATTTCAACTCTATTATTCCAATAGCCCTATACAGTAGACTTTATTATTATCCGTATTTTATAGAGAAGGGAATTGAGATACAGAGCAGAACTTGCTCCAGATCACAAGACTAGAAAATGGCGGAAGGAAGTTTTCAACTCAGGCAGTCTATGTTCAAAGTCTGGGCACTCAACTACCATAAGATACTAACTTTCCCTGGGGGGGGGGGTATCAAGCTGGGACATAAGGAAAAACAGAAAAATAAGAAATGAAAGTCTTTGTTTTGTTTAAAGATTTTATTTATTTGGCAGAGAAAGAGAGAGAGAAAGAGCACAGAAGCAAGCAGAGCTGCAGAGGGAGAGGGAGAAGTAGCCTCTCCACTACACAGGGAGCTGGATGTGGGGCTCGATCCCCCTCATCCCAGGATACTGGGATCATGACCTGAGTGGAAGGCAACTGATTAACTGACTGAGCCACCCAGATGCCCCAGGGAAAGTCTTTGTGTTCATTGTCTTGTCCAGTTGTGTTTAGTGTCACTGTCCAATCAGCACTTGCCTCACCTTTTCCCTCTCTGATTAGGTGAATCAGTAAATAGCATTAAAGGTATTTTGTATTTTTGTTTAGCTTAAGTAAATGTGAATTATATTTCTTTACTTAAAACCAAAGGATCTTAAAAAATACCCTAGTAAGAGGGACATCTGAGTGGCTCAATCGCTTGAGTGTCCAACTCTTAGGTTCAGCTCCGGTCATGATCTCAGGGTCCTGAGATCGAGTGGAGACAGGCCCCGCACTCAGTGGGGAGTCTGCTTGAGATTCTCACTCTCTATCCCTCTGTCACTCCTCCTTCTTGAGCTGTCTCTCTCTCTCTCTCTCTCAAACAAATAAATAAAGGCTTTAAAAAAATACTCTCGTAACAGAAGAGAAATTATATCACATGTGAGGCAGATATATTGCAACAGGAGGACTCAGCCAGTACAATATGAAAAAATAAATGTAGTAAAATGAGTTCTTTGGGATATTCTGATCTAAGAATTAGCTCATAGTGTGAATGATCTATGATACTGAGCAATTAAATCACATGTTCTCTTTTGTCCTCAGTTTACTTACCTGTGAAGTAAAGGGATTGAACTAAATGATTTCAAAGGATGTTTCAGATCCATAATTCTGTGTATGTATACTGCACAGAAAGAAACAAATGAAAAAAAAATTTAGAAAGAAAGAAACAAATGGCTTAGAAAGAAGGGAAACCGAAGAGAGGACTGACTGATGAGTAAATCTCAAGGCTGAGTAGAAGATGCTGATTTATGGAGGAGAGAAACATCAGTTAATATGTAAACAACCTTTGCAAAACACAGAAGCAAGAGAGGTTAGGTAAGGTTAAGATTCAATAAACAAGAAAGCCTAAGAATGATGTTGCTATGTAAGAAAGATTATAAAAGAGAAAAGAGATTCCATATTTCAATGAGATTGGATGGAATTTAGCCTGAATCTGAGCGAAACCAGTCAGGGATTGGTTGGCTGGAGGCAATGATTGGCCAGAGCTGAGGAGAGTTTAGGTATAGCTTTGTGAAAAATAGTGGGAAGGAAAATCATTCTAAACTTGGCCCAGTAGGTTATACAAAGCAAGCGTGTGAAAGGAGTGGAATGAATGATATAAATAATTTCTCTGCATCCCTTGTAAACTATTTTGTATCATTGCATAACTGAAACAGCTGTCATTGAAAAGGAGGTGGGGTGGGAAATGGGCAAAATAGGCGAAGAGGTTGAAGAAGGACAAACTTGCAGGGGTGCCTGGGTGGCTCCGTGGGTTAAGCCTCTGCTTTCGGCTCAGGTCATGATCTCAGGGTCCTGGGATCAAGCTCCGCATTGGGCTCTCTGCTCAGTGGGAATCCTGTTTCCCCCTCTCTCTCTGCCTGCCTCTCTGCCTACTGTGATCTCTCTCTGTCTAATAAATAAATAAAATCTTAAAAAAAAAAAAGAAGTACAAACTTCGAGTTATAAAATCAATATATCATAGGGATGAAAAGTACACCATAGGGAATATAGTCAATAATATTGTACCAGTGTTGTGTGGTGACAGCACTTACCCTGGTGAGCAAGGAGAAATGTATTGAATTGTCAAATGACTATGTTGCAACCTGAAACTAATATAACACTCTATGCCAGCTATACTTCAATAATAACTTTTTTTTTTGAAGATTTTATTTAATTTATTTGACAGAGAGAGATCACAAGTAGGCAGAGAGGCAGGCAGGTGGGGGTCAGGTGGGAAGCAGGCTTCTCGCTGAGCAGAGAGCCCTATGTGGGGCTCCATCCCAGGACTCTGAGATCACGACCTGAGTCAAAGGCAGAGCCTTAACCCACTGAGCCACCAATAATATTTTAAAAAGGAGTTAGGACTCTAGATTCTTCTAAAATATGAGTATCAGATATATGTATTTACAATTTCTGAATCAATTTCTGAATATAAATTGCACATGAATTGATCAATCATTTCTTTCTGTGGTCTTTTTCTGTGATTGTAACAGACTTACATGATCCATCATGGAATTTTTTCTTACTAATTTTGGATAAAGCCTACTGAAGACAGTGCTCCAAACCTATTACCATTTGATCCGTTGTCACTAGAGTAAAAACTTATATGGCACTCCATCACTCTACCCATGAAAGTTATGTGTTAAGTAGCTAGGTAATTAAGATATATTAATTCTGTGTATGACTGCTCACCATTGAAGAAGACTAGAGGGTATGGCAGCCCAACAGAGGTGCCTAATGAATTGTTACAAGTTTCTCTCTTACCTTTCATGGAGTCCTCCATGTTCTTCCTATTTAGAGAAACTTCTAGGTATCGAGGTTAATTGTTTATTAAAACTTGAAAAGAACAATGTGAATTGGGTAGCCTATATAGGTTAAAGTTAAGCTGGGAATCATATTGAAAAAACTCAAGTTGTTATTTATTATTCATTTTGAATAATAATTTTAAAAATATCTTTCATCAACTTATAACTGCACTCACTGGAATTATAGGCAGTTCACTTTAACAAGAAGTAGACTTTCAGATAGCTGTGACATTGCCAAAAACCATGTAGATATATGGCCTGATGATAGTCAAATGCCCAGAGAAAACTTGAAGATTTGTTCCTGTAAACAATTCCTAATACATGTCTGTGAATTTTGCCTGATGTAAAATTAATAAGTGACTTTTTAATACCAAGATAATATTTATGGACTCTGAAATTGATGATAGGACTCTGAAATTGATGATTTTGAATAATATTTTTCCATGAGTTAAATAATGAAAAATATTGTTAATAATCTAGTTGAATTTTACATGAACAGTATACTATCCATCTTTATAAATTGGGAGGAAAACCATAATTAGGTGATTAACTAGACTCAACCAAGGTAAAGAAGTTTTCTATTTTGGTCTCTCCCCTACATCTCCTGCTGAAAAACAAAGTTGTATAATATTTAAACATGATTAATGCAAATACTTTTCCAATATTTTTTAAATGGTTAACTCTGCAATTTTTTGCTCAAACTGCACATTAAAACTCCTGTGGGTTTTTAAAATTAACTTATACCTGGGCCCCATCCCCCAAGAGATTTTGATTTAACTGGTCTAGAGTGAGGCACGGGCTTTTTTTTTTTTTAATATGCTCTAGGTGCTTCTAATTGAAGCCAAGCCTGGGAAACGCTGAACTGTTTTGTTGACTCTCATAGTAACACATATAAACAGCAGGATAAGTTAATATTCTCTCTTTGAAATAAGTGGCTGGGCATAGGGGTGGCTCTGCCGGTTGAGCGTCTGCCTCAGCTCAGGTCGTGATCCCAGGGTCCTGGTCAGCGATGGGGCCTGATTCTCTCTCTCCCTCTGCCATTCTCCTCGCTTGTGCGCATGTGAGCGTGTGTGCACACACATACACACACTCAGGCACGGTTTCTCTCTCTGTCAAATAAATAAATAAAATCTTTTAGAAATAAATTAAAAAGTGACTAAAATGTTACATTGAATTAGTGTGTAATTCAAACCACAGGGATCGGAATTCGTTTTGACTCCTCAATGTTAGCTACTGCCGCAATTTGAATTTTTTTTTTTTTTTGCAACTTGAATTTTTAAAACCAAACATTATTAGCGATTATTTTTAACCTTTTAAGCAATTTATACACTACATAAACTATGTGTTTAGGTTATAACTGTAAAACAATTACATTAGAAATTTTAGATTATAGAAAAATAGCAAGTAATACTTAAAAATTTAAAACAAAGAGCTTAAAAGGAAGGTTCATATTCTTTATTCAGTTTTTCTCTCTCTCTTTTTAAATATTTTATTTGTTATTTGACAGAGAGACACAGTGAGAGAGGGAACACAAGCAGGGGGAGTGGGAGAGGGAGAAGCTGGCTTCTCGCTAAGCGGGAAGCCTGATGTGGGGCTAGATCCTAGGACCCTGGGATCGTGATCTGAGCTGAAGGCAGATGCTTAATGACTGAGCCACCCAAGTACCCCCAGTTAGTGTATCTTCTTATGTCTTTTTCAGCACTAACAGAATCAATGGAACTCTGTTTTCCTCAGTTACAATGAACTGGTGGCAATTACTCCAGTGCTAGAAAGTTTCTAAGAATGTGAGAAATTATTAGCTTTAAGATGTATCAAGTGCAAGACAAGAGGCTTATAATTTAATTCACTTTACTTTTCTTCCCCCCATATTTAAAAATAACTATTAATTTCTGGAATATGACTTCACTGGTAGGATTAATAGTATATATATGAAATATAAAATGCTTATTTTCATATCTTATATAAGCAAAGCATGAATATCAAAACAAAAGTCATAGGTTTAGTGAGATGATTCTCCCATTTGGATATATAAAGAGAATTAACTCGGAGATTAAGACATAACTCTTGTTTTTAGAGAATTGTGATTATCCAAAAGATCATGTTCATTGTAAGGATTTATTTATTTAATAGGCAGGCATTTGTGTTTAATACCATGGTGTATTTTTACTTGAACACACTTAACACACAATCACCAGTATAGACAAGATCTTTTATTTCTATTTTATATAAAACCTTCAGAGCCTGTTAACATTCTTGATACTTTTGGATCAGATGTTAATATTTTCTGATGCTGTGACTAGGAATAAATCCTGGATGAAGCATTTTAGGTTTAAGTAGGGAAAAGTAAGCTGACTTCTGTCTCATTAAATCATATACTGAGACAAGACTCTATACTTTCAACAATCTTTTTAGTATTGAATGAAACAAATAATTATAACAGTTATATTTAGAAATGGATTTATCTAAAAAATTCAAAATAATATAACTTTCTGGGCATTCTTTAATTTTTCACTTTTTGTCGTATCTACCTATGTGATTATATCCCATTTTACATACAAATAGAAGATTGGCAAGTGTCTCTAACTGCAATAACCAGATTTTTTACATACTCAAAAATTATTTTAAATTTCTCTAATAAATATTTCTAGTGTGTTACATATAAATATTAATGAGGAAAACTCCACTTTCTTAAAATCTTTCATATAGGCAATTACTACATATATATGTTTTTTACATACACATGCAATTACACACAGACACCAACACAGAAACACATAGTCTCTCCCTTTCCCAGGTTGTTTTAGACAAAATGATGGAGTAAAACAGTCACGCATCAGCTTCAGATCTACCCTATTCATCACCAAACTTGAGAATAGACTCTTGTATATATTTTCCAAAATATTAATAGATTTAATTTTGTAAAATCGAGGACTTTCTGGATTGTCCTGAGGCAAAGAGAACTCTGTTAATCCTTTCCTATAATATAGTCCCGCTATGCCCCCAAATAACCAGCTAGAGGCAAAAGACCCTAAGTAAGGAGTAATGTGTTTCTGAGGGAGAGACAGAAGCAGTGTAAAAGGCTTGGTACTGGGAGCAGCCATGCAGACAGGTGTGAACTTGTTCGAAATTGAGACTCCAGACCTACTTCCAGGCTAACACAAATCAAAATTTGCTTCTTAACAAGATTCTCGTGTTATTCATAGGCCCTTTATAAATGAGAAACACAGTTGTTGAGAATAGATTCTTTGTCTCCGGTTGCTGTAGCCCAATAGTTGAGATTAGAACATAAAAAGCTATACTAACATGAAGGGATTCAATGGTTAGGGCAGAATTCTTAAAGCAGGATTCATTTCATTAATTGTTCTTCCTCCACCTACGGATTGGAAACAGACATTTAGCAGAAATACTGTTACAATCGTTATTACTTTATCATGAGCTATAAAGTTATAAATTAATATTGGAGCAGTCACACCTCCACCATTTCACTGACATAAAATACTCAGGAAAAAAGCCCAAATTCAATTGTAAGAAAAATATTTTGGGTAGTGTTTTACAAACTGAGTTCCATGGGTTGGTAGTGCTCAATGTTTTCTCCTTATGTTCCTTGAGAATTTCAGGACCAGATACATTTTTTTTAAAGATTTATCTATTTATTTTAGAGCGAGAGAAAAAGCCCATGTGTGCAAGAGCAGAGTAATGGGGAGGGAGATGGAGAGATAGAGAGAGAGAGAGAGATTGAGAATCAGACTCCCCACTGAGGAGCCCAACACAAGGCTCGATTCCACAACCAGGAAATTGTGATCTGATCCAAAACCAAGAATTAGCCGCTGCACCAAATGCACCACCCAAGCACCCCAGAGCCAGATAATGTTAAGAAACAGAGCAATATCTACCACTCTTGGAGTTTTTCAGTGTATTCTCTGAAATTCCATAATAACAAAACAAAAACTAAACAAAAACCAATGTGACTTTGTTTAATCTGGCATCTCTCAGATATAATTAAATTTAGAGCCATTTTTTTCTGTCAAATGAGACCTGTTCAATGCAGATTACAAAATGCTGTACTTAATTGCTAGATGTGCAGTTGGTGAAACTATTGTGTAAAGATTAAATATTCAGAAATTGCGTACATAAACACCAAGCAAATTGTGGTTATTATGTTGCTTTGATAATGGGATGAAATAGTCCTATAGAACAGAGAGGAACTTTAACTAGAATTTGATTTAGAAGTATACTACTATTCTCTGTCCATTATGTGTTTTGGTGGGGGTCAGGAGTAATAATACAAACAACAAGACACACACACACACACACCCCGTCTATTTAATACTAAATCAGAATGTTTCCGAATTTTCTAAATAAAGGTTTCATGTGTACTAAGTATATCATATATATATATAAAATACATTATATATAATATAATTATATATATATTTCACATACAAAATAGATATTATATTTACTTTAGAGTTGAGGAACCTATTCTTAGAAAAATAATTTGTTCAAAGATGAAAATTGGTGAAACCTCAATCTCTTGACTGCCTTGTTAAATGGATTTTAAATATTTTGAGTGTCTTAAAAGTGGGCGCCATATTTTTTCAACATTCACTTGGCTGTCTGTTAACCAACCCCTTTCTTATTTAAATGAAAGGGGGTGGGTTGATTTTTTTTTTTTTAACTAGTCATTTGGTTAATGCAATATAACATTGTTAATAATGAAAATGGACTCTAGACTGTGAGATTTTAGTTCAAAATTCACCAGCTCTATGACTGTAAAATCTGAATTTAAATTTCCTCAGTGAAGTGAGCATGAAAAAAATCCATTTCACCATATTATTAGAAAGACTAAATGAGGCTATTCAAAGTGCCAGGTAAATCCTGAGCAGTCAGAATGTACAATTCTTCTTGATGTCCTTTGCAAATAATTCCTATGAAAATGTGTTTTCAATATTACAAAGGAGAAGTACCTGAACTGGATTTTTCCAGCTGATATATGTGTTCATTTTTGTGATGCTAAGAGTTAGTAAATAAAATTATTGGAGTCCTTGACATTACAAAATGGTGATTCTATAATGTCTATCTTTGTGATCCCCACTGTATACTAATATTGATTGTGTTCTTTATTCAAAAGAAGAAAGACATGTCCCAGCCCAGAACTCCATAATCTCCTTCGCACCAGAAGTTCACCAGTGACTGGACCGTCCTTACCTCTATCCACCAGACCCCCATTTCGAGATGGGGGAGAAATAAGATTAGGTGACAGATAAGACTACATTTGATTATATCTCAGTATTAGCAAACTTTAAGAGAAAACGGTAAGTTCTTATTTTAACTTCTTATCCTTCTGGAAAGAGCAAATCACCTTCTGGTTACCTTGGATGGCAGCAGCTCTCTGAAGAAATTAAAAAAATAAAAAGCCCTTGCATTTTACTTATAATGTGTGAAGAAAAGGGGGGTAGGGTATGGGGATAGCAAGGAAATCTATTATCAGTGTATGTGTCATTGGTCCTCTAGTACGAAACACTGTCCCCAAACCAAAGTTCTAGCACTCCCATATAAGAAAAGTGACTACATCACTTATTGTTTACTGACATTTTTTATTGAGGTTTGTAGCTCATGATTTTACATGTGATTGTACAGAGCATTTAAGAAAAAAAAAAAAGGTTGGAGAGGTTGTACAAGAGAAAAAATCCAATAGATAGAAATCTGGAAGGTGTATATGATAAGATTAATTCCATGTGTAAATATATGAGAATGGTAAGAGACCAGAGCCTGCAATAGCTATATTCTTGTTCCTAAAAAGAGAAATTGTTCCTATCGATGAGAAATAACTTAATTAGTTATTTTTAAAAATAAACTATCATTTTTTAAAAAAGATTTATCTTGAATTAGATTTAATGCTTGGCAAGTGGGAAAACAGTATGGAAAAACTTCCCAGATTATCCTTCTACTTCCAATACATTCACAGAAGCCAAACGAAAGGAAATCAAGCTGATTCTACTGCTATTGATTTTGTAGTTCATAGGCAAAGATTATTGTCAGAATATACAAAGAAGACTTGTTTATAAATGAACACATTCTGATTGTCTACAGCTGTTTCAAGACATATCATCTTTTATTACTTAGGATGGTAAAGGAAATCTTTATTCTGAAATGAGGCATGGAAACCAACTTTAAGTGTTTTTCCTCATCTCTCTTGATTCATGATGTTATCCCAAACATAAGACATTGTGACAACTTGAAATACAGGGCATTAAAAATGCTCTAGAAGACTAGGCAGTGATCAGCATAAAAAGACACTGGGTTCTAGTCACTGTGTCCTGAGTTCCATCCCCAAAGACCTCTGCCTACTGTTCAAGAGTTGATGACATTCATGAGTTTTGCCAAACTTTTTTCGAAGTCAACCAAGCCATTTCATTTTGAAGTCAGGATCATTTTGCCAGTTTTGCCTTCAGAAGAATCAGGGAATTTTTAACCTTTAAAAAGCTACTTTAGGTAGGGAACTTAAACACATTTCCTTGCCAATGTAGTATAAAATTCTGCATCCTTGGGCCATTGAGAAAAACTTAACTCTCTTAAAATTTAAAATCCTCCAATATTGGACCAACTGTAAATCTTTCATAACCTTAGGTCACAGAGTGGAACATTCTCATTTCAAAATTATTCATTCTGAATGGCAATGTTAATCTAAATTAGATCCTTAGAAGTCGGCTTTCCTTTCCTCTTCTTTCAAGCTCTTTCCTTTAGCATTCTAGAATGAAAGAAGCAGTGGGAATACTTTTAGACATATTTGGATTATGGAGTACTTTGATAACATGTCATACAACTGTCGGCAGAATTTTACGGATTGACTATAATAATTGAAGAGAGAGGACTTGAGAGTAATATTTTCAGCTGTGTAATTATTTGTTCAGTCTCAATGTAATATTCATAGATATAATAAATTATCCTGTAATATGAATATTGCTTGGTTATGAATTATCTTGCACAATGTACATAATTCCAATTTAATATTAATTTTATGTTTATTAGAAAGATTCATAATAAAGCTCTAAAAGGTACAAAGCTACTAGTAGCATTAACTGTGTTGGCATACAATAGAGTAAGCAGATTGGAGAGTGAAAGTGAATTGAGACAAAAATACTTATATTTAAGAAACATTTATAAAATATTGATGTTTCCTTGAGACAGGTGTGGCTAGACAAGAAATACCTAAAGAGTGTGAAAAGTGTTTGGAGTTTCCTGTGGAATCAGCAGGATAAAATTGTAATATGGTACTTCAATTTTTGCTTTAATACATCAATTGCATTTGGTACACTGTTTAAGATTTTTACCACTCTGAACGATTTCATTATTTTTTCCTGGAATTTTTTTCTCTGGAACTCTAATTTAGGTCCTGCTACCTCACCGTAAGTCTACCAACTTGGTTCTGCCCTTTTTCTATTCATACTGTGATTTTAAAGACCTGCTTATCCCAATAGAGGTTTTTTCCCCATGCATAGTCTTCCTTGACTTCTTCATATAAGTCAAAGTTCTTCTTTCACATGCCTTCTTAAAAAATCATAGTTTGCATTTACCTTTGAAATGCTCTAATGGGACATAAATGAGAAAAATTTGTGTGACATACTACTAAAGGAGAGGAAGAAAAATCAAAACATAGCTGGAATGAAGACATTAGAATAATAACTTAAGGGTCCTGGATGTTAAAGACATGTTGACTTCTAAGTTTTTTGAAAGAGGGGATAGCAATAACTTTATTGAAAATGAAATAGGCAAAACCATAATAACTACCTGTTTCATTGCAAAAATCACAAAGTTATTTCCTCTGCAAGCTGTAAATAAAAGGAATCAAAATATGTAAGTGTGTGTAAGTGAAAGTTAAAGATTGATTTCACTTTTGAAGCAAAGGGTAAGTAGAAGTAATGAGGTTAATTAGCAAATCGGAGAGATTCTTCTGATGGCCTAAGCAGGAAAGAAGCAGCTACCATCACTTTTTAATTAGAAATGAAAATGTAGATATTTATTGATTATTTTTCAGATGGTTTAAAAAGGATGTATTTGCTAATTTCAAAATTGAATTTATCATAGCGATTCACATCAAATCTATTTTATGATCTCCAGGAAGGTTTCCATGTAGAATTCTTTTGCACCAAAATGTTTCCATAGGCTAATTTGTAATGTTGCTGCTTCATTCTTGTGCTTCCATGTTCCTAATTTATTAATGTGCAGAAATCTAACATAAGATACACTTAAAGTATTTTTAGAAATGCATAGTAATTATTTATGCAGTAAGTTATAATCATGAATTACTAAACATGAGCTAATTTAATCTTAATATGTTGGTACTACAGTATACTAGGAAGATCATACATACTGTCATTTTATCTCACGTACTTCTGTTAGAGAAGAAAAGACATTAATGTCACCATTTTTAGAATTGCTCAAAATCAAATTAGGATTTGAGTTTGTATAGCTCTTTCGCTCTAATCTGAATTGATACAGTAGTTCTATAGTGTTTTGTTTTATTTTTTTCCAAAAACATCTCAAGCAGTAGCACCTTGGTACAGTACCAATGAACAGCTTCTAAAAACAAATTATTCTTTCACTAATAGGAGATGATTACTGATTAGTTTGGAGTTGGCCTTTAGACAACCCAGAAACTATTTTTCCATTCCCTTTTGGTCTCTATAATGCAGAAAGTAAATTTTTAAGTTTTTAATGTCTTTTTTTTTTTTTGAAGTGAGCAAACCAGTCACTTGATGTGAACCTGTTGGGGGAGGGGGAAGCTGAAGATAGTGCCTAAAATTATGTCTATGGGTTCTTTATGAATATTACTAATTCTCTTATATGTTTATCTCCCTTACCATGAAAAGTTTCGCCATACCAACTAAGTTAAAACAAATTTAAAAAAAAAAACACTTAATTTTAAAATCCTTTATCAATATGTTGACATTTTTATGTTAATGGGGATTTTAAAAATATAGATCATAAACTACACTTTTAATTTAGAGTCTTTTGTAAACTTGTTTGACAGGAAGTTAAGGGTGTTTCCATTATCTGCACTTGATCAATACAGTTTCCTGATTATTTTCATTTCAATGTAATGGTTATCACACAAATTCATTTTTGCCATTGTAATTATTTTAGCATAGCAATTTATTATTCAGTTTTAGTATTTTTAACTTTAGTAGAGTGGAACCAGAGGGACCCTCAAAAAAACCTAAGGGAAATCAAATCTATTTCTCCTTCACAAAATTTAGATTTCTCCATAAATATCATCAATTAAGAACATGGGCTGTGCAACAATCCAACAGTCTGTGAATCAGCTAAACATGAGGTCTATTAGCTAGTCTCCTGATAAAGTAACAAGAAATAGACCTCAAAAAGAAAAGAAAAAAAAAAGTTCAAGAGTAAAATACTATGAAAACATTATTTTACTAGGGAATAATTATTGGTTTATTTCATTGGCATAACTTTTACTTTCAGCTATCCAAATATGTATGTACAGGATGTCTGTTTGGTGAAAATTTACTTTACAGAAAATCAGATAAACATCAGAAATATTCAGATAAGGAGGTCATGGATGGCACAGGGTATTAAAAGAGAGTCAACCAAAGGTGCTAAAAAAAACAAGAAAAACTTTAAAATTATTAATTTATCAATAGCTACACAAGGGAATACATGGGGGGGAAAAGTCAAGTTCAGGAATTCAACCCTTGCTAGTGTAAGAAGGACTAAATGAATACATGTTAGATTATACAGACATTTCTTTTGAAATGTATACATAATCAGTCCCTTTACCATTTTGTTTTATTATAGTCATGTAAAACTTGGGGGAACAATCTCTTTCTGTAAAAGTCTTTGGGATCTTAAGTTTTTCTGAAAGCACATCAATTATGATGTATTCAAATTCGAGAATCTCACCCTTTCATCTTGATGCAAGAGCGTGGTAGTAACTGACAGTACGTAATGGCCTTCTGCACCAGTTTGTGTATTCAAGTGATTTTCTTCAGCTTGGTCTATGTAAAGCTGGGGAGGCTACCTGTTTCAAATTTCCCTGTAATCAAACATAAAAGATAATGGGCAGGGAGGTAGCGATATCTGAAAATCAGAATTGGCAGCATCAGCAAGCTGAGTTGAGGTAGTTTCCCCATTGTTCTGTGAAACTAGTTTCTTACTGACAGAGCTGCCTTCGCATAGATTTCTGTCGAACTGGCAAAACAAGCATAAATGCTCATAATCCACAGACCGAAGTCTGTGTTTCTGAAGTTACCTTAAACTCATCTAAAAATGGTTCTTTCATTGCCAAACATATTCTATGCAACAGATAGGCTAACCACCTGTCAGGTGCTAATATTGCCAATAGTGTGGTCTGAAAAAACCTAATTACCATTAAAGCTTGAGGTTCTCCTGCAACTTAGGAAAAATCTGGAGACTTAAAAAATACTTATGTTAAGCGACCAAAAAAGTATGATGAATAAGATATTCTGAGGTGATATCAAGGTTATGATGTACTCTGGCCCAGCACAGAATTTTTTTTTTTTTTGTCATTTATTTTTAAACTGTATATAGATTACTGGCTACTTTGTAAACTACTTCTTCTCATCTTAATTTAAAAAATTAATTTATACATGGGTGTTGTTTAGATTTGGAGGGAAAAAAGAAAAAAAAATGAAATCACCAAAACATACTCCAGGAAATGATGATTTGGCAATTTCATTCTGGCTTTGCTCTAGAAGGGACTCCATGCTTAGACACTGCTGGAAAAGGTTCTTCAGTTACTGAAGATCTAGAAAGTTTCTTTGAAAGGACTTTTTTCCATATATGGAACAAAAAATTAGCATAAAAATATCGTATCTTTATAAAATGGATAATCACTTTGCCATTATTCTGGCACTTTTTAGCCAATTGAGTGGCTTTGAATTTCAAACATTGAAGTGGGACTTAGAAGGAAGAAATACATGGTGCACTCTCTCCTCTAATTCAATAATTAAATCTCTGATTGAAGCTGGTTTTTATAGTAGGCATGGTGACTCCAGCTAGTTATAAAATAAGCACATAGTAACATATATTAACCTGCTTTAAAGTAATTTATACATCTTATTTCATCCAACATAAACATGCCCATCCCATTTTTTCTGGTTTACTTTATCTGAAAAAATGGTCTAATTTTGTGCTTAGGTTATCCGTCTCGGCAGATTTTATTTCTTCTGCATGGCTCATTTGGGCCATAGAGGATTAGCAAAGTATATATAATGAAAACAGAAGGAAAGACGAGAAAAATGAAAAGAGTAGTTAATCATATAGTACATACAGCAAAACAATATCTTCTAAATCTCAATCAGTTGTTTATTGGTTGGCAAACAAGTTTCACTTTTACAACAAATATTAGTAATGAGGTCATCCAACTTTGAGACCATACAAAATGGATCATAAATTTAAAAAAAAATTATATGTGCTGCTAATTTACCTCTTGTATTCCTACATTACTTAAAATCCTGTCAAATAAATAAATCTTCCTGTTAATAAACAGAAGAGCTTTAAAAAAAATCACTTCAAAATAACTTGACCTTTTGATTCTTTCTACAAGGGAGTGAATTTCCTTTAAAAATTGATAGTGCAGGTGCCCACTTGGGGATTGGACTGAGCATTCAGCACTTAAACGCCTATGGGATACCGTTTTGTTTTAGTGTTTTTTTTTTTTTTTTTCACATGCAGAAGCCCCACTAGTTCTATTGACACTTCTTGACTTCTAGAATCATAGCTACTGTCTTGGTGATGAACTGCTTGCCAAATATGCTTTGCATTACAACAAATGTGCACTGTAAACAGAAAAGTTCGTCCTGCTCTAATTTGCAAAAATGCTCTTGGAAATACTCTGACTGAATAAAGATATATAGTGAGGGAAGGAAGTCTAATTTTATTTATTTTATTTTTTTTTGTAAAAAATAATTTGTTTGTATTACTAGAAAATGATTCTTATAAAGTGATAGTTTCATTTATTTATTTATTTATTTTTTTGCCAGGTGAAATTTTAAAGGAAAAAAAGCAAAAAGCAATAAAAAACTAAAGAAAGAGAGAGAGAAAGAAAGAAAGAAAGAAAGAAACAAGAAAAGAAAAAAAGAGAACAAAAGGAAAAGAAAATGAAAGAAGAAAGATACGAAAGAAGAAAGGAAGGAAACTTTGCTCTCTTACTGGTAGACAAACTTGCAAGACCAGCACGAAAGAAAAAGAAAATATCTCTTTTTTTTCCACTACATTAACAGGACTCAAATTCTGGAGGAACAGAAAGCTGACTATATGTGCAATGCTAGTATCTGTACATTACATAGAAATTGTTCATTTTTTTTTCTGCCATTAGTTTTATCATCAGTTAATACAGCAAATCATAAAATATGCATTTAGCATATAATTCTAGAATTCCCCTCCATTTCATTATTTTGTTGTTTTATTTTGTATTCCACAGCTATTCCTGCTGTGGTGAATTCAGGTTGTGAGTGACTAAAAACCACTATGTGATACAGTTTTCCTTTGTTTTTACGTTTGTTTGTGCAGCACTCCAATCTAGATGCAGCATTGTTACTAATTTCAAACAACCATTCTGGCCTTTTAAAAATCAGGTCCTTGTTATTATAGTAACAGAGCATCAGAGATGTTAGAACAAACACAACAGAATTCAACAAGGCCACAATGAGCGCCATCTTCTTCGTATCTCGTTCATTAACATAATGAAGTCTCCATCTGAGGGGGAAAGACAGGAAAGGAGAGGGCACAGGGGAATTTCAGCAGTTATCTTTCTCCCCTGGGCTGACCTACAAATCCCAGTTTAAAAAAAAAAAAAAAAAAGTCTGAAAGTCCGTGTTTGTCTTTCAAGAACAGCATAAAGATTTAGGAGTACACACATTATTACCACTGCTTATATCAACTCAGAACAGTCCACCAGGTGTTAGCAGTTTCGTTGGTTTCAAGTTCTGTGTCATCTTCTATAGACTAGTGACCAAATGAGCTGGTCCTTTTGAACTGCCCTCCGGAGGGGTCCCATCTTTGTTTGGAGGAACTATAAATCCATCACTGCTGCCGCGCCCTAGCTGGTAGTAGGTGTGCAGCTGATGGACGTGGTTTCTGGAGCCTAGGTTTGGCATGCTTTTGTAGTAAACATCTTCGGCATCACCACATTTGGCCGGTGGGGGTTCGGTCTGGGTGCTGGTGGTAACACTCTCCGCGGCGGGCACACCAGCCAGGGCCGGCATGCTGGTGTACAGAGAGTCCCTGTGGGGTGACTGGAGATCTTCTGTGTGCTCGTTGGTTAGCAAAGGGAAAAAGCTCTCACTGTGGTCTTGGGGGAGCCGCCTTCTGGTGTAATGGTGTGGCTGGTGGTTCTCCGCAGAGTAAACTCTTGGGGGAAGCAAAGGAGCATCGGATTCCTCATGAATGAGTTCCAGGCCCAAACTCTCCTCATGGTTAAAGGAGGTGGCGTCATCCAGGACAATGGCGTCGTCTTCACTCCCGCTGCCAAGGTTATTCACCAGCTTGTTCATCAGATTCCTGTTCTGTTCACTGGAGCGCTCGTGGTTGTTCAGGTAAGACGGGATATAGTTGGAAGTGAGTTCCTTCAGAATCTTTTTCTCTAGGGCGGTCTCGTTGTGGTTATAGCCACGGTCTATGATTTGCACACAGTTGCTCAGGTACTCACCACTGGCAATGCTGTAACTATTGCCATGGTTACCATTCAGTGGTAGAGTATCCATGACACTTGTATCCCTGGCATTGTTCAGAAGCCCCTCTGAAAAAGATTACAGAACACTATGACATTTACATCCGACTGGCCGTAGAACACACACACACACAAACACAAAAGAAAAACATTTGACTATGAAGTATGTATAAATTGCTAGCATGTTTAAGTAAGTCATAAAATTTTTGGAAATAAACAAAAAATACTACTAAGTCTATATGTACCTATTATATATACACTTGGACAATCGATAAAACCTTAGAAATGGATAGGTATCTAACTAAAATAAATCTTTAAATGAATAATTTTAAAAAAACCTATCAATTTGCGATTTCCACACAAACATTGCCTGATAGTATCTGAAGCATATCTGGCTATAACTTAGAAAACAAAACAAAACAAAACAAAATTTCGGTGTAATCATTCGTTGCTTTCAATTTATACACATCAAAGTCAATTCAATAATTCATTACCTTTAATTTTAATTGTCTTAACATTAAAATAGGTATACTATTAACATAATTCATGTGTGGTGCTTTGAATATACTGTCAAAAGTAAAAGAATCAAGCACTTTCTAACAATTTGATATATAATTTTGTGAGATTCAAATTAATTCCTACACACGAAACCACAAAAGGATTATGTTAAATTTGTCAGTATGATGTAGTCATGAAATAATGCTTAGTCAAATAAGTGGCACATCAAAATAATTTGCACATAGGAACTTTCAAAACAAAACTAGTTGGATTTACTTTCTAAATTTTTTTTCTACCTATAAACCCATTAGTGATTGTTTAGGGTCCGTAGGTAAGACTACAAGAAAATGTGTAAAGACACAGGGATATGATTCCTAAAAACATAGTGTTGGTATTAAAGATTCCATGCCATAATGAATGATGACTTTGTGTGCATATACTAAACTTTGAATTTAAAGAAGATTAAACATTTTATTCTGGGAAGAAATAGTTGCAGTGAAATAAAATTTAACCACATGCTTCTTCAAGGTTTTTGCATTCTCTTGAATAAACAGAAATCCAAGAATCTATAATAGTTCCAAAGTCAGTTCAAATGCAACCACGAAAGAAAATAAAACACAAACATTTAACCAATACTCGTAAATAAGAAAGAATATTTCTTTACAGAACAATTAATAGAAGGATTCTATTGAACTTCTCAATACACTACTAACTTGTGAAAATATAGCATTCATTCTATATCTGTGATGCAGTTATGTTTATCAAAACTGAACTTGTTCATGGCTGGTTTAAATAAAGTGTGGACTCTATTTTATATGGACTTCTGATGCATACTCTGTACTCAAGTAACAGGTCCCCAAAACAGGAATGCATAAAATATTCATTAAAATGCAGCCATCACAGACATAGGGTGAAGCGATTTATTTTCATGTTATAAGATATCTTGTAGACAAATCCACAATGTTAAGAAAAATAAAAGTAAATGCTCTTTAAAGGGCCATATGTGATGGGTGAATGCTGCTGTGGAGGGTGCTATGGTATGCTGGATGGTTATGGTTGAGTGACCGATGCATTGAAACGTGTGTATTATTTCTGTTGTCAATGCATTAGGTACAGGTTGGAAACAGCCATAGTAAAATAAAGTGGGTATGCTGCATGGGACATACATTTGTATAATGGAATGTACTAATAAAAATGAAAAGTATATGCATTACTTAGCAAAAATAAATGCTTAATTTAAAAACAATTTAACTCACACAAACATTACATGAGACTTAAAAACTATGTTGATCATGTGACACAGTAAAAGAATCAGACAACAAAAGCGTCTAATCTCTATTAACATAAATTTATATAAGTCGATTCATAGGCTCTTTAGTTTTTAAATTGTGAGATGAACTGTTTTTAATAACTACATCATCTATATGTGATGCAATAAAAGTGAACTAAAAAAAATTACATTTGATATGCAATGTTTAGCTTTACTCCCATACTTGTCTCTCTGTAGGGCTCTAAACGACAGCATGAAGAAAAGGAAAGAAAAAACAACAAGTAAGCTTACAGCGACAGTAGAAGAAACATGAGTAAAAAGCAAATTGATGATATGCAGAAAAAAGAGTCAAAGGAAATAATTTCCACTGCCCCAAAATTCATGAGTCTGTGTTACATGGTTTATCATAATTAAAAATACTGAAATGTTAGTCAGAAAATAAGAAACCCCTCTTAACACATGCTAATAAAATGAGTCTTCAATAAGCGTTCGTACAGTTTATAAATGTCAAACAAAAACACATTTATTTTAAAGTTAAGATTATTACACCAACCGAGGAGAGTAAAGATTTGAGTGCAAGCCACGACAATTCCCACAACTATATTTCAGTCATCTGTATATTATGTGTATGTTTACCTGAACATACCTGCTTCTAAGGAATGTTATTTAACTTTAAAATTTTTCAGTGAAATTATATCAAATCTTTAGCTTGTATACAGAGGGAAAAAAAAACACAGTTGTAAGTTTCCATAATTGTGTATTTTTCCTTTATGTATCTTTTCTCTTCATGTAAAAAGGTTATCTTTCCCCCACTGTATCTATATAAATGCTTCTTATCATTTGTGAGTAATACTGATCAGAACTGTCATTTCTGGAACTCTTATTCAAAAGTTGTGTAACTATGGAGAAAGAAAAAGGTTAAATCCAACCATTACTTGGTATCAAGACAACGTGAGAGCAAGAAAAATACCACCGTCAATACCAGATTTTCTTCTGGATTGTTGCACAATCATTTGCAATCAAACCATTTTAGTTAATCCTTTAAAAAACAATCCTAGCAAAATTATTAAAAAAAAAAACACTCATATTTTCATCAGGTCATAAAGGACAGCTCTTGCTGAACTTGTTTACAGAAAGGTTAAGTCATCACAAACATAAAAACCAGGAAGCTCATTGGGCTAGCTCATTTCAGGAGATCCTAGCTGATTAACCATTAAAACATTATAATAAAATATTAAATAATAAATAAATAAAAATTAAATAATAAAACATTAACCATTGCTTTAGAGATATGGTTTTTGGACTTAGAAGTTGATTCATTTCTCAGAAAAGACCAACAATATTTCAAAATGGAGAGGAAAGTTCTTTTAAAGTTTCCAAATAACTTTAGAAAAATAATTTGAATTGAAGAGCCAAACCAGTATATTAACAGATGGAAATCGTTTGTAAGCTCATCATGGCTCCTTCCCTAAATGATAGAATTTTAGAACTGGAAAGCCTATGAGAGATGACTGAAGTTCAGCCCCTGCTTTTCAGGGATGAAGAAACTGCAGCCAAGACAGGCTGAGCCCCACCTAACCCCACCCTGCTAATAGCAGAACTGAGATCGGAATGGAAATCGCACAGATGTCCTCTGTGCACCACCATCTATGTCTTCTTCATATCCGCCTTAGGCTTTGAAGCCATAACAGAATATTTATTTATATATTTTATAATATAATCTTGTAATCTTACCGGCTATAATATATTCTTCATTATATCCTGTCCTAAGGGTATGTCTTTCTCTAAGTTGGAGGATAGAATTAAATTACTTTAAAATGTAAATTATTTTGTAAAATCATGACTTCCTCTCTATTTTATGTCTTGTTGACAGGTTAATCTATAGCGAGATTTATCTTACAAAAATTGAATTCTCTAGCACTGACAAGATGATAATGGTCCAGAAATACTATGCATGAAGTTTTAAATATTTCCACAGACAGACTCTGAATCCAATATAATAAAAGTATATTAGTCATCTTTATTCCTAACTCTATATGCTTCAGTAACTCTATAAACACATCTCTACATATTTTAAGTAAAGGCATTACAAACAAATATAGATACTTTAAATCTGAATGCTTCTTTGCTTGGATGGCACTGGTGCAACTGAATTAAGAGAACCCACAGAACAGAACCAAGTGGTAATTCAACATAAACCACTCCAGTACATACCGAGCCACCTATATTTCATGTAAGATTTCCCCTTGCCAGTAAGAATATTAAGTGCATTCATCTGAAAGCATAAGATTAGTAGCAACATGACAATCACTAAGATATATTTTTGGTCAGTGGTAAAAAGAATTACTTTAAGCACACTATAGTTTAAGATCTTAAAAAATTTTTACACATAAAACAGTTAAACAATTTCACTTCTGACTCTGAAAAACATGAATAAAATTATTTACTTTTATTTTTAAGAAAAGTCAGTAGACTTTACTTAATTTACTGATAAACACAATAAATCCATTCAGAAGAATCCTTTGTGTATTTCTTGATAATCTTAGGAGCAGTATTCAGTAATAAATTTCACAGGAATAAAACTTTATACCTATATGGTATTATTTTAAATGTTGTGTTGAGAAAACTTCACTTTCATAGTGTTTATAGTAGTGTTCCATCCTTAGAAAAATCCCCTAATTTATGATACCGGTAAAAATAAAATATGAAGGCAGATACTGAATTAGGGAAAACATAGATCAGTAATTATTAGTTGTTCATTACACAAGGCATTAGAAATTATATCTGATAAAAAGCTGAAGAAAAGGTTATTTAAATTTTTATTTGTTTTATAACAATATTAAATAAATTAAACAATTTTTATGGCTTTTTAACAACTCTTTGCATAAAGTGAATGTGGAATAGACTTAATTTGCAGATATGATGCAGATTTTCACCTAACATTACTGAAAACTTACTGATATGTCAGTACACTGTAAAATGTTAATGACAGAATTATCTGTCACTTAGCCTAATTTAAAAAAAAAACACAAGCGTTCAAAGGTCTGCAAAATCGTTCTCGCCAGCCACATTTATTGTGTTGTGAAATGTACAGTTCATTGAGTGCCACAGGGAAACAGGGACTTTGACAAAGGAGAGACGACTCCGAAGGGGAACCATGAAGAAGGACCCAGAAGCTATCTCATATTGATGGCACTAGGGAAATGGAGGACCGGAAGAAGCCAGATGAGCTGCTTTCAAAGTATTTAAAAGGACTGACAGAGAGAGCAGAATACTTTGCTCTTCTTTGCTCTAGAGGGCAAATCAAAGCATCCTGCCCAGAGGCAAATTTCAGCTCACTGGAAGGAAAAAATCTATGTAACAAATGGAGCATTTCAACCATTGCAAGTCTGAAATCCTGAGGTCAGAAGGGTCCCATCAGAGAGGCACACGGGCTGACAGAGCGCCAGCACCGTGCTGAAGAGGGTCCATGAGCTCTGTTCCTTCTTTTGATTCTAAGACAGGCAGGCCTTATGGAACTTGATAAATCAAAAGTTCCCTTAATTACTTCATCTTAGTGAGAAACGGTTTGACCATATTCCTGAAGTCACTTCCGTGTTACTGACTTCAGTATTTTTGAGATAAGTTGACATCTTCCTACGTATCTGACAAGGTGTCACGTAGGAAGCTCAGAAGGGTTTAGACACCCAATGGCAGCGCTGTAACACACACACTTGTATGGAACGGCCATCCACACCGAGTTTTACTCACTCGCGACACTCCTGTTTCACCTCTGACTGAGAAGGGAAAGAAAGCACAAAGATGCACACCGAGAATAACGGGAATTTTATTCAAAATTGCCTGGGAAAGCTAAATACGGCTAATCTGTCACATCCAAGTTCAAAGAACCACTTAAGCCTATTTGTTACAGTGAATTTTCTTTCAATATATTATTACATAATTGGATCCCTAACTAGGGCTTTTCCTTTAGGAAACTTTTATTTGAATAGTTCTTTCCTGTGGTCTCTTCCATAGGATATGGATATTTTAATTTCTTGCGATTCAATACATTTATTTTTATTCTTAGAAAAGGTAGAGTCATGTCCAAACGCTTATAACAGAAGTGGTTTTAAAGAGATTTATGGTTATTTATTTGACATGCGGTTAAATTTCTTTTTCCTTTAAAGCTGGAGGATATTCAGAAGAACCATATGCCAAAGCCTTGTTTTTCACACATAGCCACAGTAGGGGGGGAAAGAAAAAATCATGACCTTCCTGAGCCAGCTCACCCTGGTAATGGCAAGCTAGTGTGGAACCTGACTTGCTATTGTTCAGTTCAGTAGCAAACTGAAGGGCTCTTTTCTCCACGGCTTAGTTCCACGTAATTTTCCATGGTGTTGGCCTAAGTGCTTTCACCAATACTGATGCCTTGTGCCTAGAGTGTGCGTCATGGCTTAATAACGTAAGCTCATTTTCTTGGTCTTATAACACTGAGACTCTTGACTCAAGTCCTCCTTTATCTTACTTACCTTAAGCAAATGTCTCATTTCTCAAAATAAATACATAGGTATTTAATATAGAAATCAATCAACAACAAGAAAAGCACTGACACATCACAATACATTTTATAACGTTACAAACACAGATTGATGACTCAAGCATTGGTTTATCAGAAGGAAGGGATCCAGCTGTTACTAAGGAAAACCTAAGGAAAATGGAAAATAAAAGCACCAAGAGGGGTGGAAGACAAAAGGAGTCTGTGTGTCTGCTTCCAAAAGAAAGAAAGGCAGGTGGAAGGAAAAAAAAATAGAATGTGGCCATAAAAGCTACATAAAATGGGACTCTCACTTGAAAAAATTAAGATAAACTCCAGCACACCTTGTGCGTTGTACATGCTGACAGAAGGGTTGTTACAGACCGCCGGTTCCCCAAGCAATGTATTATAGGGATTGTTAGTACCATGCGGACGAAGCAGAGCATTGCTTATAAGATGATTAGCCATGGCTCCTGGAGCAGCCCCATAGAAAGACAGAGAAAAAAAAAAAAGGTCAATCAGGCAAATGTGTTTGAAAAAAAGAAAGGAAACATTTAGAATGACAACAGTTGATACAGTCCTGATTACAGGCAGGCAGCTAATTAGACTCAAAAATATATGCCACTAAAGCACACATGTTTCCAATAATGCACATATCCGAGAGTCAGTGGGAAAGAAAATGGTTTACAATGTTGATTAAGCCACATTTAGGGTGTTCTCTTTCCCAAAGTGTAAGCAAGAATTTATTCCCATGCTTGCTAAAAATTAAAAAGAAAAATTAAAATTAAAATTAAAAAAAAAAAAAGCAAAATACAGTCTTCCATACAAACAAAACAAAACAAAAGCTGGAAAAAAAATTAAAGCACAGAAAGAAAAGCCGAAATAAACAAAACATTCCCTCATTCACAGAAACCACTGGGTGGTTCTCAATGAAAATAAAAATAAATAAATAAAAGGCAACATTTACGATAAAACACTCATTTGGAGAGCAGTTGTTGACACAACAGAAGAATTTGACATTTCTTAAAATTCTATGGAAAGGAATTCCTTACGTTGAAATAAAAGAATATATAATCACTCTTATTAGTACACCATAATAAGCATACTAATTAGGTGAATTTACAAATCTGATAAAATAAGCATATGGATATTATTTTAAAATATTTTTTAAAAATATGCACGCTGTAATATCCAGCACATATATAATTCCATTTTCCATTTTCCAACTGGTTGTTTGAACTTTGGCACAGCAAAGTCGCAGAGTAAAATTATTTCCTCTCTTTGTGAATAGAGGTACTTAGTTCCAAACATATCGGTATGAGCTGCAACCTCCCACTTTCCAAAACTGCTTAACCAAAAAAACCCAAAAGATCACAGTAACAGTTTTATTAAATATAATTAGGTCATGTATAAAATGAAGGCAGAATGCATGTTTATGTTAGTTGATAAAGAAAATGTGACTGAGGACAAGAAAATGTAAATTGTATGGGGACAGTCGGGTTGAACACAAATATAAGGTTACGAATAATATATAAATTAGAGAATGAAAATATGATCTATAGACCAGGAGAAAATATTTGCTAACAAATACACACATATTTGCAATTCAACAGAAGATTAGTATCTGGAATATTGAAAGAACTCTCAAAAATCAACAGTAAAACAACAACAATAAAAAACCCCCAAACAGAAAACAAACAAACAAACAAATCTAATCCAATTACCGAATGGGCCAAAGACATAAACAGACATTTCACAGCAGAGGATATACAGGTGACAAACAAGCCCATGAGAAGAATTGCTATTATCTATAGAGGAAAATACAGTTTAAAACAACAATACGATATCACTAGACACTGGAAATTTCAGTGGAGACAAAATTAAATACTGGGGAGGATGAAAAGAAAGTGGATCATTCACACTTCGCTGGGGGAATGTAAGAGAGTACAGCTACTCTGGAAAGTAGTTTGGCAGTTACTTCTAGAACTATCCATGCAGTCACGGTACCACCCAGCAATTGTACTCTTGGACACTCATCCCAAATGGAATGGAAACTTACGTCTCCATAAAAACCTATTCGTGGATGTTCACGCAGCTCTACGTATAATAGTCTGTAACAGGAAACATCCCAAATAGCTTTCAGCTGGTGAATGGTTAAACAATCTGAAACACGTCCTTACAATGGAATACTACTCAGCAATAAAAAGGAACGAGTACTGATACACATAACAAACTGGATGAATTGCTGGATAATGAGAGAGAGTAAAAAAGACAATCCAAAAGGTTATGTACTAAATGATTCCATATATATGGAAATTATTTATTTATAATATATTTATAATTTATTTATATAAATTTTCTTAAACATTAAATATTAAGTATTTTTTGATATAGATACCATTCTTGAAATGACAAAATTATAGAAACGGGGAAGAGATTAATGGTTGACAGAGTTAAAGATGCAAGCGAGAGGGAAGCGGATGTGGTCATATGGTTATAAACAGGCAACATGAGGCTTCCTTGTGGTTATGGAGCTACACTGTGTCTGGACTACGGTGCTGTAAACACCACCTACTCTTGTGATAGAATTGCATTGAACTAAACACACACACACGCACACAGAAATACAACTAAGTATAAGTAATAGTGAAGACATCTGAACAAGATTGCTAGCTATTGGTCAGTATCTTCGCCATGATTTTGTAGTATAGTTTTACAAAGATATTATTGAGGAACACCGGGCACAAGGTACACAATCGCTTCATTATTTCATATAACAGCAAACGGATCCAGGATTATCTCAAAATAATAAGTAATCTATATTTAATGAATGAAACAAAAATGTTAAAGGGGCGCCTGGGTGGCTCAGTTTCTGCCTTCGGCTCTGGTCATGCTCCCAGGGTCCTGGGATCGAGCCCCACGTCGGGCTCTCTGCTCAGTGGGGAGCCTGCTTCCTCCTCTCTCTCTGCCTGCCTCTCTGACTACTTGTGATCTCTCTCTCTCTCTCTCTCTCTCTCGGTGTCAAATAAATAAATAAAATCTTTTAAAAAATGTAAAAAAAAGGAGAAAGAGCTTGGCTATGATAGTTTTTTATTTTTATTTTTTTCAAAATCAAAGCTCTTTGTGATACAGTAAATTATCAGTCAAATAATGCATACTTTATCTCATTTTTAATTTTTTAAAATAGGTTCTATGCCCAACATGGGGCTTGAAATGATGACCCTGAGATTCAGAGCTACGTGCTCTACTGAGCCAGGCACGTGGCCCAAAGAACACATACTGTAACCTCGAGATTTACAGAACAATATAGCTTCTCAGATCTCTAAAGCTGGATTGATTCCTTGAGGAAATAATCCATGTGCCTGCAAAGAATTAGCACAGAATGTTTCACTAATTAAATGAGAATTTGCTGAAATTGTGGTTTATGGATTTGCTAGTCTGAAAGAAGAAGGGATATGTCTGAGTAACCAATCAGTTATCTATCTTTTGATTCCCCTAGTGTAAGAAGGCGATCCTTTTTCCATGGACATTCAAATCTTGCAAGAGGTCATTTTTCCTGTTGCCATTCCAAACACGAGCAACAAGGCATTATCACATGGTTCCTACCATGCCCACTCACAGTTAGTCACATCAATGGTACCACCTTTGAAAGGTGGCCCTTACTGTGTCAGAAACACTGCCTTTTTGCCAATGCCTAGAACTCTGAAGTGAAAACTTGTATAGAACCTGTCTTCTTGGGTCTTTAGCGTGCCAAGTTACTTTTGTCCTTCCCTATAGCTGCACTGTGTTTCACTTGTCTGTGCTGAAGCCTATGCTGTTTGCTTCTGGCTGTTTCCCCAATTTACTCAGGTCACTTTGAATTCTGATACTATTTTCCAAGGTTCTGTCCATCCTGTCTCTTCCTCTTCCCTCCGACTAACTCCTGATTTGTAAACTTCCTTTCTAATAGCTGTGAAATTGCAGCAGACTTCCAAGAAGATAAGTGTTTACAGACCATCTGTCACTGTTTCTCAGCTGAAAGTTCAGCTTACTGGTTAGTCAGGCCGAAGACACAAATAGGCTGATGTTGCGGGGTTGAGGAAAAGATAGTTACAAGACTGCATATGGGAAAAAAACGTTTATGTGCAAATTTCACTGGAATGTAAGCCCCAGGAAAGCAAGCAACACATGGGGTTTTATTACTACCCTAATACCAAGTGTCTAGAATAGTTTCTGGGGCTCAGTAATATTTGTTATTTAATGAAAAAAAAAATGTGAACTTGGGGTGCCTGGGTGGCTCGGTGGGTTAAAGCCTCTGCCTTTGGCTTGGGTCATGATCCCAGGGTCCTAGGATCGAGCCCCGTACCGGGCTCTCTGTTCAGCAGGGAGCCTGCTTCCTTCTTTCTCTCTGCCTGCCTCTCTGCCTACTTGTGATCTTTGTCTGTTAAATAAATAAATAAAATCTTTAAAAAAAAAAAAAAAGTGAACTCTACGGGAATCTTCATGTATCAAACTAAAGCAAGTAATTTTATCAATTATGAGCAGTCTTACAATTTCTTAGGAACAAATTTCTTAGGAGCATCAATCGTCCAATCCCTATGTAATTTCTTCCTCTCCTTCTAACACTGTACCGGGTCCTATACTATTGAAATTTTAAAGCAGAAATAGACACTCATATAATTATTTGGAAATTCAAAATGCTACCTGAATGCTAACTGCAGATAATATGATAAGAGGGGGAAAATAGCTTGGCACAGCCTGCTGAAAAGAGCTCAAAGTAAAAAAATCTCCAAGTGACTATGTAAGAATAACTACTCCTTAATTATCTGATTCACTAACTCCTGGCTACATTCTAGTCAAAACTGCTCCTTTACCATCACAAACAAGGGTTAGCTCTTTTTCTTTTATGGAAAAAGAATTAAATTGAATTCCAATATACGCGAATCATCAATAAAGCTGTCCACAGAGAGCCTAACACGAGATCTTTTCTGGCGAAAATAGGACACAAAGCATAAAGGCTTTCATACTCCATCCTGAAAAACTCTGGGAAGTTTTTCTGACGATTATTTGAAAGTCAGATCCTAAAGCCACTAAAAAACACTAAATGTAAAATCACAGATCTTTTAAGAAGAGTCTTTTTCTTTTTTACTTAGTTTCTATCTGAAGATGGAAAAGTTTTTGAATGAGTGCAATTTGAATGGAATAATAACGAATACACTCTTTTCAAATGCATAGTTTTACCACAAAACTGTTGTATTTCTTTCCTTATGAAAATAAAATAGGTGTTTTGACACGGGGAGGCCTTGAACGACAGGATTGTCTAGGTTGGTTCAGTGTGATATGTGTAATTGAGGCCTGGAAATTGAACGAAGAGCGGCAGGCTCTGAAACTGTGAAGTAAAAAAGTAGATCTGAAAAAGAGATGACAGTTGAATCCCACTTGAATCCATATTATATCATTCAGAAACCTAATTCAAACAATGTCTCTTCTTGACAGCAGGCTAACAAAAGTACACTGAAAAGCTCTTAAAATAACTTGAGTTGTCACTTTGTTCTGCCCCTCACACTTTTTTTTAAAATGTGCTTTCATTCTTATTTGTTCTTATGGGGGAAAGCCAAGTTGTCTAGTTCTAGACCTTGGTGTTCTAATGAACCAGCTGAATACACCATTCTTGAAAGTTGCATACCAACATTACTAATTTTTAAATTCTTGTTATTTATGAATATCTAGGATGGTAAATGTTCATTTCATTCCAATAGAACAGTTTTATCTGGATAGGTCTTTCTTCTTTAATATACCTTGTCCTCCATTCTGTTCCCTCATGGTTCTCTCTCCCTTGATATGACATCTTTTGCTTTTATGAAGTCGTTTCCAAGACATATACTGACTAATGTGTATAAATCAGAGCTCTGTAGAAAGCAGAGTTACTACTGGATGATACCTCTCTGCTTCGGTCTTCAGAACTTGACTTTGGCCCATAATGGAGACTTTTCATACAAGTAAAGAATAGTTTCACTGAAGATGGCATTTTTCATGGAATTATAATACTAACTTTGGTATTAAGCAAGGGCTCTTTTACCAAAAGATGGTATATATTGAGCTGTGAGACTCTTAAAATTGAATGTAAAACTGTAGGTTTGTGTGGTTAGTTATACGTGCACACATGACTGCATTTCTTTCTTGTGAAAGAGTCCCGTGACTCTGATTTCCTTTACAAAGAGCTAAGAACACTGGTATAGAGAAAAAAAAAAGAAAAAGAAAAATATAAGTCTTTTTCTTTAGCACGTGAACTATATTATAAACAAGAAAACTGGAAAAAGTGAATCAGAAGTACCCCCAAATATGTCTTCTGACTATAAGAATCATCTGATGAGCTGCTGTATAATGTAATAGAGAAAGGTTATAACTTAGAATTTAGAAGGGAGTAAGATTTTAGTATTATTTAATCTACTACCATCATTTACTACATAAAGAAACATTTATAAGGCCAGAGACATTGATAATTTATTCAAGGTCACACCTGACTCTGGTAGTTTTATTCAAACACATTTCAATCAGCGATTTTCAAACGTTTTTTAGCATCCTCTCCCAAAAATATGTTTCAGTGAAATTTTATCAGGATCCTGATAGGAGTGCGTTACTTCTCTCTCATCTGCTTTTCTGTAATGCTCAATTATTTAACTTTCATTTTTGTTTGTTTATGTAATATTAGTGAATACATGAATATGACAATTAATCAACAAAGAGACTTCCAGAACTCTGGAGAACTGATTCAATAGGTATTATCTATTGTAAGCATTTTTTCCTATTTTTTCTTTGTTTGCATAACAATACAATCTTATCACATCACACACAATCTACAGAAAGAGTGCAAAAATGATCATGTTCGATTTTAAAGGGCTACTTTATAAAATAGCAACAGCCATTTGAATCAACACTAAGTTGTTCATAATAATGAACTAAACTAAAAGAATCTACATGCTATCCTTAAAAACAATATGAAAATCACAGAAAATATAATTTTATAATTTGTACTATTTTTATTCAAATAATTAATGAAGTTATGAAGTGTCAAAGAAGAAATACTTCATGGAAAGCCAAGAACCCTTTCAGCACTTTTTTTCTAAAGTCATAAATTGAAGAGCTGACATCTTGATTTATCACACTGTGCACTTTTAATAGCCAACAAGTTTGCTATTAAATTTTAATCAACCTGCCCTATTAAATTTCTTTCAAATGGTTCAGAGATTCTTCAGCTTTTTTAATAGCAAATTCATTCACTGGGAATCTATTAATATGGACTTCAACGACATGTTTTCTTCAAAGTACAGACTGGGTTATTGTTAGTTCAAAATGAAATTAAATGTTTTGAATGCAGAGGTGTTGTCTCTGTTTCAACAGATAAGCTCAGAGTTTTAGATAATGGGAACCCTATAAATTATCTCTCCCCCCCTATATTTTGCACTAATTGGCTTAATATCTGTCTTCTTGTTCAGACACACGAGTTTTTCTTCAGTAAATACTTAGAAGTCAAATTACTAGGCCATACATTCTACATTTCAATTCAGAATATATTGCCCCAATTCTGTCAAATGTATTTGCACCAATTCCCACTTCCAGGAGCAGTATAGATCTCTCAAATTCTTACCAGGACTTAGTATGGTAAGCTTCACATTTTTGCCAATCTGATCAGAGTATACAATGATATCTCATATTACTGTTAAACTTTGTATTTCCCTGGTTATCAAAAAGATGCGGTAATTTTTCATGTCTATTACCCATAAGGGTTTCCTATTTTGTGAATTGCCTGTTCTTATTTTTTGCCGATATACATTGATTTGTAGACATTCTTCATACAACATGACACAACATTTTGTCTGTGCTGTGTTGTTTACACCTCTCCCCAATATCTTACTGTTATGAGCACTGTTTATATTTTGAGGCAAGAAATTTACCTTTTTCTTATAATTTATAATCTGTGTTTTGTTTTTAAGAACTCCTCCTTTAACCTAAAGTCTAAAGTTTATATATATATATATATATATATATATATATATAAAAGCTCTAAAGTTTTACTTTTTGTATTATATATTTTATATTATATCATATATTACATTATATAGTATAATTATATCTAATAATTTTTCATAATTAACTGAAAACAAAACTGCTTAGAGATCTTTGGTTTTCTGACTGCTCAAGCCAACAGTGGTAAAATTAAAACTCAGAATCCTTGGTGAATCTTCACTGCACAATGGTGTAAGTGGTTAATCAGCAGTTGACATGATGAACATATACCATTCAGATATTCATCTCTAAAACTCATCCTTTGTGGCCAAAGGCATGCATTTCTGTGTGCTATTAACTTGGGACTTGTTGAATGCATCTGGACATTTTTGAATACATTTCATAGTACTACAAACAAAAAATACTAGGCCTAAAGATAACGAGCCGTTTGCTTAACCACAGGCAAAACAGCAGTAAATTACAGTTCTTTTTAGTAAATTAAAGGCATTTCACAAAAGAATATTTGTCTTTGCCATTCACACTATAAGTACTTAATTAATTTTCTCTACATTGGATTATCTCTTGATATGTTAATGGTATGTAGTCAGTTCCACAGCTACATGTATTTGTAAATCACACATTCCGTGTGCATTTTCATTTAATAAAACACACCTCAGAAAAAAGGAAGGGAAGGAAAGCATAATGGAATTACTTAACAATATGAAATGCTTTACCATCGTGAAGGAAACACGACTTTTTGTATAACGCTCTGCCTTACATCGGCATACTTTCCTATATTGAGCAAATTACATAGCTTACATGCAGGCCTATCCTGGCTAAAACTTGAATATTAAGTTTGGAACTGATATTTAGAAAGATATGTCTGAGAAAAATAAAGTAAAACAAAGTGTCTATGAATAAAGAGATTCTTGATAACATTCAGAGAAGGCCTGTTTTATCATATAATCATGATCAGTTCTGTTCTGTTTAGCTTGAGTCTCTCTCAGGAAACTTACATTGTTTCTACTTTTCTACAACAAGATTAACTATCTTCCTTCAATCTGTGTATCCTCTCCAATCTTTCTTAATTCTCCAGTGGCTTCTCTAGGGTTGTAAATTATGTTCTATGAACGTGATGAGTTACTTGTCTTAGTTTTTGAAGCACCCACATTCCTTATAATGATAAATGATGAAGAAAGTCTATTATGAAAATCATAGGAGAACCTATCACATTAAACACTTTTAAATGGCATGCAGTAATATAAGGTTGAGCTATATAAAGTGCGTGCTTCTGTATGCAATGTAATTCAATAAACTAGGAGCTATTTTAATTGGATACTGCACAATTATTGGTAATCACAACTCAAGTATCTTTTTTCTAATGAAGTCTCTTTTGCCTAACCATATATCCTTCTTCCAGGATTTAATTTTTCATGTAATTGAATTAATTCCTATTGATTTTTAAAGTAACAGATACAAATCAATACAATTCATTTCTTAGAAAAAAAATACTTTGAACAAGTAATGACTTTGTTAGTTAACTTTGGATGCTGTGTTCTACATTTATATCATCACAAGCTTTATGTTTACAGTACGGTAGGAACACTTCTCCAGATGAGAGGTACAGTCAGGCTTGTTTTTAAATTTTAATTATAAGACATTTCATACTTTTTGTCAAAACTGGAATTAGCACCTAAAAATCGTAAATTTAATTTATAGCATTATCAGTGTCTATTTGAAGTTAATGCAAACATATTTTCTACTTGTTTTAGGCACTTTTATGTTGTTCTGACAGGACAATATCAAATTCAAAAGTACAACTACATGGGCAAAGTTTTACCTTTGCTTGGTGCTATGCTGAATTATTATAGGCAGAAGCTATTTACCTGATTTTTAAACACAATCTTTGCTCTGACCAAATGTTCATCCTTTCACTGAAACATAAGAAATTAAAGATAAAAGATTCTAACAATAAAATACCTTAAGAACTTCCAGCAAAGAAAAGAAGAAGAATGATTATAAATACCTTGCAACCTAAGTCCTAAAATCAGGCAATAATGTATAGCAAATCAGCATATTCCGTATCAAATCGTTCTGAAAAATATTACCAATCCATCTTTCTCTATGTTCACAGTGTTTTAAAGCTTTTATTTCCCTAAATGAATAGGATGAATCCACACTAAAGAAAAAAGCACCAAATAAAGTAGAAGGAAATGAATAGTATGGGAAGGAAATAAAGAAATAAAGATGTTAATGCTTGTGGTGTTAAGTATATCATCTTTCCCTGGGAAGGGAGGAAAAATACCTTTATTCTAATCTTAGCCAGGTTCATGAAAAACTGTCCTTATAAGAAAAGAGTGAACATTTTTGTTTTCCTGAGTAGGGCTGCGCAGTCAGAAAGATCTTGTTTGGAATCTAGAGTTCATCCTTTATTAGCCACTCCACTTGGACAAGTAACCAAAAAACCCAGCTTCTTCATGGATATAAGATAATGGATGAATAATGAATAGTGTACAATAGATAAAATATACCCACTAAAGGAGAAATCCCAAAGCATTCAAAAACTATAAAGAGCCACATTGTGTTCTAGTAGAGAAAAGAATACCAGGGATTTCTGAAGAGAAGTTGACTATGTATATTTAGTTTTTAAAAATAGATTTAAAAAAAAAAAAATTACATCCTCAGCAACTTATATGAAACAACAGCAATATTTCAAAAATAAGTGGGAATTTTTTATAGCACTATATTTAGAAATTAGTAAGGTAACTCACTGCAGCTAGTTTGATTTATAATAAGGAGATGAGATACTGCTAACTATATATAAGGCAGTAAGATAACAAACTATAATAATAAGGAATCTACATAGAGAATTCTCTTTGTGAAGGTATCTATAAAAGCTATAATAATAGTAATAGTAATAACAGTAAAGTACAAACCATTTTTACTATTGTGTAGTTGGCAGTGAGAGGTTGGATGATTTAAAGGAGTCATATCAAAGAGACAAAGTTAAAAGCAAAGCATAAGAAGGACTCACTGGGCAAGCATTTTGGAATCTTTATTTTTCAATTCCTGCCAGCAATTTATAGCAAGAACATTTGCCCCTGATTGCCTAGAAATCAATATTTAATATATTTCATTTTGTAATAGAGAATTCATTCTGAAAATTATTTGGTCTCCTTGAGTTAGGAATCAAGATATTAATAGCATTGTTTAATTATCTATTTGGCATAGCATTTCGCTTTTAAAATCTGTACCTATTTTGTTTTTGTGTTATTAAACTGATTTTCCTAACACAGAAGATATCCTTATTTCATTGTACATGCAAATTTCACAAATAGATGTCAGATTATAGTAGGATTTGGTTAATATTTATAAACAACTTTATAACCCTTCAGAACAGCAAGACTTTTCAGAAATATGACATATTTTATGCATATAAAGCCATATTATATTTAATGAGATTAATAAAGTACACCAAATGAGTATGAAGGTTTCACCCTTTTAAGCTTTAATTTATAGACGTGATTAATTGCAGCAAAACATCACTTACAATTTTTCATTTGCATTTTTCTTTAAAAACACAAAAGCAAAATATGTTGAGTAGCCTGAATATTAATGAGATGACAGGTGATTTATTGTGAAGTTTCTTCTACCTTGGTGACCAGCGTTCTGGGAAAGATAGTACGGGCTCTGAGAAGACATGAGTTTAAAATGGGCATGAGTCACATCCTTGCTCTGCTAGGTAACTGGTTATTTATCCGGGCTGTCTGAATCGCACTAGTGTTCTCTGAGCTTCTGAAGGGCAGGATAGGGCTTGGGGGGGAAGAGAAGGCAGTGTTTGCTTATATCATTATCTAAGGTAAGGAGAAGAAATATTTTACCTTTATTTCTTAAATGCTAAAAGACGGTTACAAATCAAAGGTGCAATGTACAACTAGACAGATATAATGTGCATTTAATTTCTAATTTAGAAGAGACAATTCAGTTTTATTAGTTTATCTCTTTTTGTTAGCTCAAGGGTAGCAGCATTTTAGGTAAATTATTTTTTCTTTTACTTGGCATTCAGGTAACTACTTTATTCCTCCCACCTATTACTAGAAAATAAAAAGGAAAGAAAACCTTCAGTAGTAAAGGATGAATTTTAATATCTAATTATCTGAGAGCACTGGCAAGGATCAGTTTTCATTTGTTAGAAGATGTAAGTGAACTTTTGAACAAAATAATGATAAGAGGACGAATCATTTGCAGGCACTGTAGTAAAGAATTAACATATATAAACTCAGTCCTCTCAAGGTCCCCGTGAAGTGCTCTCTGTATCCCCCTTGCATAGACACTGAGCATATAGAAAACTTACCAAAAGTCACAGAGTTAAAATTCCATTCTCAAAACTACTATGAGTAAATCACCAATTTGCAAAGTTTATTTGGTGATGCCTTTCCCCTTTTTATCAACAATGTTCCTAATGGGGGAGGCCATCTTTCGGTACATTATTGTGCCAGAGAGAGCCAAGATTTACCCTTAAAATTATGAAAAGATTGCCAAAAGCCATCATAACTGTACTGATTACATAAATTTACGGAGAATGCATGTGCAGACTAATACGAATGTGAACCTTGAAAGGAGAAGCCATCCACTTTAATGAATATGACTGTACATCTACAGAAAAGACAGTCTTCATGCACACAACACTTAGATTTGGCTTAAATATATATAGCTTTACTGGTCAGTTCCCCTTGTATACAAATCTAAGTCACGTTAACTTCTATGGGAGGTTGATGAGATGGAGAATGGGAGATAGATAAAAATTCATTATGCTAGCCAAGCTATTGTTTTAGAAGAAGAAATGCCTTTTTGCTAATTCTGCTGCTACGATGGGTCACATTTTTGTAATAATGCTACAGCTGGGGAGGGGCTTGGGCGGAACAATTTTCATAATTCAGACATCGTATTGGCAGCAGCTACCTAGCAAAACTTGATTTTGAACTGAAATTTCTGGTGTCAATTCAGCTAATTAAATAAAAAGAAAATGAGCAATGCATTTACATTAGTCACGATGAGATAAAGCCTAATAAAATCCAATTTCAGAAAACATCTCGATTTCTATATAGATCTATAAAAGGAACAGAAATGTTTAACCATTAACTGAACTCCCAGAGAAATTTCTCAGCAAATGCTTCACTTTGGGATCAAAGGCAAGTTTTAGAGCCATTGTTAATCTAAATTGTTCAGGATGAGGTTTGGTCAGCAGAGGTTGTGAGCTGGAGGTAAGAGTGGTAAAAGACTATGTTAGCTGCAAATTGTTCCTACCACTCCTGGGAAGTTAGAGCTACTAGAAATTTGGGTAAATTTTCTAAAAATCTGGGAGAAGCTTGGGGGAATTGAGGACGGACTTCAAGTTATGTGCAAATAGTAAATATTTAAATGAGCCAATGAATAAACCCTCCTGTGGGATTTGCAAAAGATAAACTTAAGATAAAAACTTGGATAAGAGTTAATCCTCCTTATAACTTCCTATAATTGACTATCACATTAACGCTCTTGAAAATCTCCCTCTGGTTATGAAAGTGGCACCAGGGAAGTTAAGGTGATCAGAGTCCTCGGGTACTGGCCTCAAAGAATTCTTAATTTACTTGAGTGAGCAGCGTTATAGAAAATAAGTCAGAAGGGGAAAAATTATCTTACAATGTATAGCGAACATTTGGAAAACATCTTCACGAATATAGATATTCAAAGGACAAATGGAATGGAATGTGTAATGGAACGTTTTAAAGAGATGAGGTGACCAAATAACAAAATCCCAAAGAGAATCTATAAGAATGATTACACAAATTAATAATTATCCATAAATCCTCCAAGGTTTTGCGTGATTCCAAGGAATAAAATCCCAACAGTAATCAAGTTTACCACACCGGGAAATCTAGATAGGTAATCTGATACATAGGTTGTAACAAGTTGGTTCAAGGATAAAATATTAAAGATGGTTTGAAAAAATAAAAACCATTGAGAAGGAGTTCTGTACTGTATGGTAGATGCTTTCTTCTTAATGGATCCCAAGGATGAGAAAGGTGAATTTTTGTTTGGAAGAATAGATGTTAAGACATACAAAATTGTAAAATAATTATTCTTTTGATGAACTAAGGAGTGGTATGAATAGGAAAGAAAACCTAAAGTAGACTTAAGACTAATTTTTAGACAACTTCTTACAGTTTTTGAAGGCCAAAACTAAAGACAAAAATAAGAGATTTAATAGATCTTAGAGAGAAAGGAAAAATGGGGTTTAAATAAACAAAAAAATTGCTAGCTGTGAGAAACTGAGAATGAATGGGGAGTTGGAATATATGAAGATGCAAAGATGTAGTGCCTAGAATTTTTATTTTAATAATAGGGACTATAGTCTTTCGACTAAACAGAGGTGAATAATTATGTTGCCAAGGTGACTGAAGTGTTTATCCGGAAAGGTGAATCTTGGATTTCACCTACCTAAATATGATACACACGCCTGAATGCACGGAAGATAGGATCCTGGGAAATAAGACAAGATTAAAGAAGGAGGTTAAAGACTATCTTCAGAGATATAATAGGAAGATATAAATTTTTAAAGTACTCCACGCATCTGAGATAAAAACAAATAATGAGATGAGAATAAAATAAGGAGTTTCTGACTTGGGGGAACAGGGAATTAATATGGGAAATCAAGAAGATCACTCTGATGTCTACCACCATTAAAGTCACTGAGCGAAAGGAAGAATCCCTATCCGAAAGGAAAAGATCACTGCGTGGACACACTTCAAGTCACAAATTTAATTTAACCCCCTCCCCAAAGTCGAGATTAGAGTAACTTGTTGGATGTCAAGAAATTTTATACCCTTCTTCAAGAGTAACTAAGAAATACTTTCAAAACTAAAGGCTTGAAAACCAGATTTAAATAGATGATCAGTCAATATAAATATTATTATTTTCTTTAAATATATTCCAAATTGACAAGTCATCCACATATCACATATTTCAAGTTGATGAAATTCTTGAGAAGGAACTAAAAAGGGCGCTGCAATGTTACATGTGATTGACCTCAAAATCAAGGTCACAAAAATGTGTCCATTTAAAACAATTTTTAGTAAAATCACATACCTTACAATCTTCACATAAATTTACATCATAATGCTAGACAACATAATAATTTTACATGTTTTAAGGAATAATAATTTTACATATTTTAACCATCTTCACAGTAGGCTAAAAAACAGTGCATCATTAAAATCACATGATCTCATCTTTTCTTTAAGAAACAATTGTTCTATAGTTGCTGTGTTTATTAGATACGATATACTCCTAATAATAGATCCTATTCGTAAGGGCAGTTCTCTATCTAGGAACATACTGTAAACTTTCCATTTGTGGGATTAGACAATAAACAAAATCTGTCACTATGAAAGCAAATAAGTTCCTGAACTTTGGAGGCATTTTTAAGTAATTCGTTCTCAATGACTAGGAAAGTGTGTCCAAAGTTAGAGTATTCATATTTTAAAAATTTTCACAGACTAACCATTCAAACTAAACTTGAAAAAGAGAAGAATATTTCAATGGTAATATGTAAATAAAAATATAGAAAATAAAAGACTGATATTGAAACAAAATATAAAAATGTGGGTGTTTTGAAGTATTTTCATATTTGGAGGAATATTTGCACTCACTGTTCCTATATTGGGCAAAAATGATATAGGAAGTTTAATATTATCACTAGGTTATAGTTATTATATCACTGTCCCAAATAACATATGAAAATCAATTAAGACTATATATAACATGGGTCCCTATATCAAATTCAGCTTGACACTATCTGTCCTAATTTATTTTATGTAAATAAGATGCAAATCACTTGAGTAAAAGTAATTAAGAGCACCAGCATCTGAATTTTCCTGAATCATAAGCTGTGATTGTTAAATTATTTGTTTTAAGTAGTATTTAATGTAATAAAAAGTTGACAGAAACAGGTTTAAGTGGAACTAATAATCTTAGTTTGGGGATAGGAAAAAAAACCAATGTAGATTATAAAAATAACTACTGAATATATGCATCAAGAATACCTTTCTTAAGACAGTGTGATTGGAATAAGCTCATGCAAACATCATCTTTACAGATAAAACTATATCGTAAGTATTCCTCAGCAACATCTGTAGGGTACCCTAACTCTATACAAATATAGCATCTACCCATTTTTACTGTAATCAGCCTAATTCTAATTTCCCCACTCCCCGCTCAACACCCCACACACATACACTAAAAAAGAGGGAGGGAAGTGGAGGGTAGGAAGGAGAAAGAGAAACAGAAGAATTAAAAAAAAAAAAAAATCAACCACAAACAAAACCGTAGATTAAAGGAACTTCATTTTAAAAATCGAAATGATGCCCTGGGAACATGATAACCAGAAGCACATAAACACACAAAAGTCACAATATATATGTGTATATATATATATATATATCTCCTTTTTCCTTCTAGATCTTTAAATATGCTGGATAAGTTTTGTAGATACTGAGATTAGATGTGATTTTTACCCCAACTATACAGGGTGCCTCAAGTACGTATTAGACAGTATATTTTTACTTTCACAAAGACTACGAAATTGCTCTATGCCTGGGACAATGTGCAACTCTATGATGCTTAGCAGACTATATAGCCACGTCATTGCCCATTTTCACTGCTTCCAATGAGGCCTGACAGCTCTCCAGTTGATTACAGTGGCAGAGGACTAGAAAAAGTTCTCGTTTTCTAACTTTTTTCAGAAAAGATTTCCTGAAAACTCGGAATTGGAAAAAAATAAAAAGGCTTATGGATAATGGAACACACTGCTACAGTCAAGCAAGTTTTATAACCTTACGATATTCCTATCACATGGAACAAGGGCCAGAAGGTGCAAAAAAAGCAATGCATTTACGGACTTCTTAAAGTCCTCACCAAAGTAATAAATATGAAACGTTGTTTCTGATTACCTCTGTTGAGTGACGCTGAACTGTTTATATCTCCAGTAATGAAGGAAGACTCTGACTGCTTTCGGACCGTGTCATTCCACATTCTACGAATTCGGCTCTGGATGGGGAAAAGGGAAAAAGGGAAATGAACTCACCAGGCAGTAAATTTTCACACAAATCACTCTTTCTCTTTCTGTCATAGTTATATGAAGCCTTTGTTTCTGGCATCTGGCAACTGTGTAACTGCTACAAGCCTGCAGTACAGTAGCACGAGAACGTCTGAAACTAAATTAGTGATAATAATTGGTTCTCATTAAGTGTATTCCTAAATGCTTATACCAAAAATAATTGTAACTATGAAAAAGCAATAAATGTAATGTACTCTACCAATTTAAACATGTTGAAGATATATAGATGTGTACTCTAGATGGTTAGAGTTTAATAATTTTAGTTTCCAAAGTGAAACAAATTATTTTCATTGTAACTTTTATGGGAATGGGGTATTTAAATATGTATTAAATTGTCAGTTTTATTAACAAAAGATTTACTTTAAGAATTCAAAAACTTGCAAGAAAGAAAAAGTTTGGTAAGAAAAGAACAGAGCATTCTTAAAATGCGACTAAACTTAACATCTTCCATATATTCTGTGAGACCAGTGTAATTTTACAGGTTACATATGATTTTGACTTTTCTTTCTTTTGAAGGAAATAAAGGAAGACAATTCACCCTTATTCATTTCTTCACAGTAGGTAGTTTTATCAAGAACCAAAAATTCTTATATCATTATTTATATTCTCACAGTTTCCTAAGTGTCAGATAACTGAAGAAAGCGGTGTAATATTTTTCCATTTAGGGGAAGGAGATTCTTTTTTCTGGCTCATAGTTCTGCCATTTTATTGAGTTAGGGATCAAAAAAGTATTAAGAATCCTGTGAGGAGGAAAACAACCTATCTTCAGCTTTTCCAAGGATGAGATAATTTTAAGAACTATCACCACTAGTAAAGGTACAGGCAAAACCAAGCTCAAAAATGGATTATGTTCCAAATATATTTGATCTCCCTGAATAATAGGAGTATTTAATCTTCAAATACTAGACAATTTGTTTTATAAATCTTGGGACATGCTTATTCTTCAGAAATATTGTCTATATTGTTGTTTTAGGTTAGCAACTACACACAGAGACACAGTCCCTCACACATACAGAACAAAACTAATAAAAATTAGAGGAGCTCCCGGCTGGGCGCCTTCTCAGTGAGGAGAACATGTGATTCTTGATCTCCTGGTCATGAATTCAAGCTCCACGTTGGGTGTGGAGCTTATTTAAAATACAGAAATAAAATAAAAGAGATTAAAAATTTTTAAAAAATTAAAACAATAAGAAATTATAAATTCTGAGCACTTGAGAAATGTTTCTATCAAAAAAATACTTCAAAGCTTCAAACTGAAATATGGGAAATAATTCTCTCACATTTGTTTCATTAATTAATCAATCAACTAGTGAATTAATTAAAAATATTAAATGTTCTCTACTGCATGCCAGAAGCTATTCTAGGAGATACAAAAAGAAAAGACAAACAAAAAATATCTTTGTCTTCATGGAGTTACTAGATTAGTTAAGTGATAGATACAACAAATTATCACAAAAACAAATGCCAAAGTAAAAATATGCCTACAAAGCTCCATAGAACCATTAATTATTATAACTGAGAACTATGAATGCAAATGATGTCACTGGGAGGATGGATATATAGAACAATATACAACAATAATAATAAAAAAAAAACAACATAGCCCCCTGCAGCAACACAGATGTCTGAGGAAAGAAAGAAAATAGAAGAGAATAGGTACTGGCTGTTTTCATGTGAATAAGTATCAAACACATGCCAAACAAAATGTACTGTTAAAACTTAAGATGGCGGTTACTTTAGAGGTAGATGATGGAGAAAGGTTCAAAGGGTTTCTAAGGTACTCCCAAGAGTCTAATATTTGACCCAGGGAGGGTAATGAATCAATATGCATTCACCTGTATTTTGTGTGCTTTTGTTAATGTTTGTTATATTACATAATTTTAAAAAAGTTTAAATGCACATAATGAGGGGAAATATCCTTGGCTAGGAAGTCTGTGAGACTACTCTGAAGAAGTGACATCTTAACAGATTTGATGGAATTATGATTGTTGTTAGGTGACATTTACATGAGCTTCCCCCTACCTCCTCTTCTATGAGTCTCCCCAACTTGAGCTAGCCACACTGGTGTCCTTGCCACTCCTTTCCAAGTCAATCATATTTCTGCCTCAGGCTTGGTACAACTGTTTCTTCTGCCTGAAGTGTTCTTCCCCCCAGATACATGAATGAATAACTCCATCTCTTTAAATTTTTACTGAAATATTTTCTCCTTAAAGAGACCTAACTCGGGGCACCTGGGTGGCTCAGTGGGTTAAGTCGCTGCCTTCAGCTCAGGTTATGATCTCGGGGTCCTGGGATCAAGTCCCTCATCGGGCTCTCTGCTCAGCAGGGAGCCTGCTTCCTTCTTTCACTCTCTCTGCCTGCTTCTCTGCCTACTTGTGATCTCTGTCAAATAAATAAATAAAACCTTAAAAAAAAAAAAAAAAAGAGACCTAACTCATTCTGCTGTTCCACCCACCTAACCCTGCTGTTTTCCTCCCGTAGTCATTATTATCTTATATAATCAGACTTAAAATTATAATGCATTTATTTCCTATATTTATATATAATATCCAGTATTTAATGTCTAATGTCTGTATTAAATTTGAGGCTCCAGAAAAACAGAAATTTTGTCTCTTTTGTTTATTGATGTATCACACACTGAAATAATACCTGGTATAAGATAAATATGTATGTATACATAAAATATATTTTGATGTGTAGAACATGCATGTTACGTGTAAAATTTTAATACTTCAATTAATTCTATATTCTAGGCTCTATACTATGTAATTTTTCATGTATTCACTCACTGAAATCTCACAAGAACTCCTTGAGGCAAGTACTCTTATTCATTAGAAAATTGATGTTCAGAAGTTAATTAGCATATTCAATGTCACAGACTTAATAAGTGACAAAACCAACATTTGAATCCACTCAACTGGCTCCTGACCTAGGAGCTTAACAACTCACTAAACTATATCAAATAATGGTTGAATAGAAAAAGGAGGTAAATAAAAAATATTGCAGCAGAGAAAAAGTATACATTATGCAGCTCAGAGTCAACTCTTAAATGTTCACGGGATGAACTGGGGTGATATGGGGGTAAGAAAAGGAAGTCACAGAAGACTAAATACAATAATATCACACTTCAAAAAACTTTTTAAAAAGTGATAGTAAAAAACAAATAGCAAACATCTTTTTTGGAGGTGGGAAACTATTAGAATGTGTCAAAGAAATGAAGAGCAGAAGTTTTCTGGTTGCAGGCACAGGAATTGATGAGGGAGGGGTTTCAGGAAGGAAAAATATACAGAAAATGTTCAATTCGTGAGTTGGATGTTCACTCCACAGGTTTGTTTTCTACTCTACTTCATAACTTAATGGATGTTACATGTATTGTTTTATGTTTCAAATATCATATGACAAATGTAAATACATCTACAGTCAATAAAACAAGTAAAAAATAGGTTAAAGAAAGGTTGAAGTGGAAAGGGTAATACTTTAGTTCATAGTTTTTATAAACATGCATAAACACAAACCAATCCTACACATGTCTGTGAATATCTCTTTGTGTGATTATGATTATGACCAAGATTTAATAAGTGATTATTAGCACCAGGAAGTAGTTACTACATCGGCTATAAGAGGTAGTTCCCTTAAAAATCATATATATGAAATGCTACCTTCTTAGAATTTTTGGGTAAAATGCCAAATTCCTTTTGTCACTTTCTGTATTCATTCAACTAGGAATAATCTGAAATCATTAATTAATATGCAAACTGAGACCCCGAATTTCATAATTTTGTTGCAATGTGGCTTTTGGACTATTTGTCCTAATCATTCCTATTTGAGACACTGAAAGAACAACAACAAATGTGATGGGTTAAACACTTGGGATACAAACTAGTTCTGATCAAGGAAAGATAGCAACTCGTGACAGAATACAAGTAAGAGATATTTCATTTGAACGAACAAATATTTACCTGTGAGCCTGTGGAGTAGCGTCCAGGAGTTCGAGAACCAGATGTTTTCCCTGAGCCAATGGAACTCTCTGTACTTTTGCCACTACAACAATGCGTTCGCAGGCATTTCCCATACTCTTTTCGTACCTAGCCAATTAAATATTAACTTCTGTTAGCACGTAATTCATTTCCGCTGGGAACTATGGTATAAAAATGTATGTGCGTTTCATTTTTAGATCATTAATAATAATTATTTCCTTGCCCTACAGATACAAGAAATTCTGTTCAGCATATATCTTACGGTATAAAAGGATATCCAAGCCACCAATCTTGAAATTTCACATAAATGGAACCTTTTAAAACAGGCACACATGCATACACACACATGCAGTTATGCTATAACACTACTACCTCTTAGTTCAAAAAACGAAAAGTTAAGACTCTTTAAGACACTATTTATTTTTAGCCTTATAAATTTGGTCTGAAGTAGCCCCTTGGTGCAACTGTTCTTCGAATTGAGGTCTAGTGAGAAAGCCACAGAGAGGAGGGGATAAAGAGAGGGAGGGGAGGGGGGAGAGAGAGGAAGACAAAAGGGAAAAGAATGTTTAAACACAGAAAAAAGGAATGTGTTGGGTTAAATTTCCTTTAAATCTCTATTTCTCTGAAGTTTATTTCCCCTAAAAGAGGTCAAATTTATAACTTCAGAATATAAAATCCAAAATATTTTTAAATTTACTCCATCATAATAATTCTATTCAATAATCACAGATTGCTTTTCTTTATTAAATTCTTAATCCTGCTTGGAGTATAAAATCATGGGAAAAAAGGAGATAAACATTTTTTTTTTTTTTTTTTAGTTGATGTTTCCAAGCAGGGTAACATATCAACAAGGTCTGGGAAAACTTTTAGCATGTTTAAAATTTTTATTACTATCTCTTTAATCAAACAAGACATACAAAAATAAACAGTAACTGCCCTAAATCATACTTCCACTATGTACAACAACAACAATAATCCCCAACTATGTCTTCCTCAACTATAAACACATTTTGGGACATTTTATTGGTTATGCATTCCAAATTTATGTTCATTATGAAACAACACTGTATATATTATTATATGTAAATGTCATTTATATATAATACATATTATAAGTAAATATTATTATATATAAATATTGTAATATAAATATATAATATACATATAATATAAATATTATATATATTATTATATAAATAACACTGTATATATTATTCTTGGGGCACCTGAGTGGCTCAGTGGGTTAAAGCCCCTGCCTTCTGCTCAGGTCACAGTCTCAGGGTCCTGGGATCAAGCCCCGCATTGGGCTCTCTGCTCAGCAGGAAGCCTGCTGTCCCCCCCTCCTCTCTCTCCCTACCTCTCTGCCTACTTGTGATCTCTCTCTCTGTCAAATATATAAATAAAATCTTTTTAAAAAAGACTTTATAATTATTCTTAGCTCTTTATGTATTGAATTCACATGAGTTCATCCTTTCCACAATTTGGGACAATGTAATATCCCAATGTAATTTTATTTAAAGCAAAGAAATAGATGCATGCTTTTTTGAGAGACATATTTAGAATCAAAAGCAAAAAAGTTAGTGTGAATGATACACTAAAATATTAGCATTCAGAACTAAACTACCATATCTTAATATTAGAGGGTTCTTTCTACCAAAGATATGGCAGAATTGGAGACAGAATACATTAAGGTTTGCTTGAAGAATTCACATATATGAAATGCTTATTCTGGGATAGGAACAACAATCTACCAAAGCATGAAGGAGGCATGCCTGCTGCCAATAAAAGGGGGGGACCCGGGAAGGCTTCTCAGAGAAGAGGATTTCTGAGAGAATCTTCAAAAGATAGGTTGGAATCTGTCAGGTTAGAATATGAACTTGAAAGTAAGGCTAGATGAGAGAGTCAAAGGCATTCAGGTACCGTGCACAGGGTGAGCGGCTTTTGAGGACTTGCTCTGATCTGGAACACCAGCATTACAATCATTAATATATTTTAAATTAGAGTGATATGTTTTCCAACCAATCTCTTCTATGGCACATTTATGAATAATTAGAAATATTAGTTTTATTCAGTGTTTAAAAGCCACTTCACATTTTGTTTATATTTTAAAAGAAATAAGTTGATACCCGCATGTGTATGTGTCTAATAGATATGTGAGATTGGGAATATGGAGTGAAAAAGCTTCTAATTTTTCATTGCTATTTCCTAGGAATTATGCTAGGTCCCTCCCTCAAAATGATCCTAGGAAATAATCGTTACCTCCATTTTACAGATAAGAACACTGAAAAGCTTAAGCAATGAAAATAAACTGAAAGATTGAAAACATTAGGCAATAGGCCCTATGTGAAAAAAATCCACATCTTATAGGTGCTCTATGGTCCGAAAGCTCTTTATAAGAGGCTGCATTTCTAAAATTAATATGTTAACATTATTATTAAAGTAATCTATTAAATTATCCCTTTCTCTGTATCTGGAAAAAATAGGGACAAATGCTTTAATTAGAATTTGAGAAAGCCAAAAATTATCTCTACCCAAAGGTGAACACTATCAATTAGAGTTTAATATTAGTCCTGAAATAATGAAGTATTTCCAAGAACCAAAATGCTGATTATAACCCATGTCCCACTTTGTTTTTCCTAATGTACTCAAGAGTATATTTTCTTCTTAGAAAAGAAAGTGTTTTTTAATGAAGTGATTTAAACCTAAACAAATATTTTAAGAGGGGGAGATAGAGAAAGAGAAAAAGAGAACCACTCTCATTCCTGTCACAAAGGCAGCTATACTATATAAGCCACAGGAATTCATCATGGACTATTTTCATTTTCCAACAAAGGTTAAATGTGCCGAACTGGTTATATATACGACCAGCAAACCAAGACATCTAGTGATGCCAGATTCAATATTTAGGTGTATTACTTTCTGAATCTTTACTGAGTTTATTTTTCTGTGATTAGTTTTGAAATGCTAAGCATGTGTTTTAAAAAGAAAAAAAGTAAATAACATGGACTGTATCTCTGAATAGATCAAATAAAAGCTATTTGATCATTCAATCATTTGCGTATTCTAATCCACTATTTCACATGATAATCCATCCCACCACGACCAGATTTGGTATGTTATTGTTTTAATATTGTTCTAGAATATAGAATATGGGAAAGAAACTGTACCTTATCAATGGAATATTTCTTTTATACTCTCAGATCAGAAATAATTATGATACCCTCTGAGGTTTATAATTGAGTGCATAACAAAAGAAAAAATGATAAATTTAATGTCACCAGTAGAAATACTGGTATTGGTCATATCATGCAATCCACACTCAGAATAGGACTGATAACACAGAGTTGGATTTTTATTAATGAGCTGAATCCATCAACAAATACCCCCATAAGGCAAAATATCTCAAAATGGAGTATTTCATATTTCTCTAATCAAAACATATGAGCAACTATGTCAGCATGGGCACATTACGGAAATTCAATTAGATGGCTTAAGAAAAACTTCTTAAGAGAATTAAGATTGTTAACATGTGCATACTACCCAAAACCATCTATAGATTCGATGCAGTTTCTCAAAATCTCAATGGTATTTTTCACATATACAGAAAAAACAACCTTAGAATTTGTACAGAACTACACACACACACACACACACACACACACCCCAAAGGCCAAAGTAATCCTGAGAAAACAAAGCTGTAGGCATTACATTTCTTGCTTTCAAATTATACTACAAAGCTGCAGTAATTAAAACGGTATGGTGTTGTTATACAAATAGACACACAGAACAAGAGAACAGAATTAGCCCCAGAATAAATGCTTACATTTACTGTCAACTAATATTTGACCAGGGAGCCAAGAATACTTGATAGGAAAAAGAATACTTGAGAGATTGATTGGACAATCTCTCCAATAAATAGTTTTGGGAAAACCAGATAACTACATGCAAAAGGATGAAACTGAACCCTGTCTTATACTACTCACAAAATTTGACTCAAAATGAATTAAGGACTGAAACATTTGATCAGAAAGGATAAAACTCCTAAAAGAAAATATAAGGGAAAAGTTCCTAGACACTGGCCTTAGCAATGATTTTTGAACATAACATCAAAAACAAAAGCAACAGAGGCAAAAATTAGTAAGTCGGATTACATCAAAATACAAAGCTTGTGCATAGCAAAATAAACAACGAAATGAAAAGGCAATCTACAGAATTGAAGAAAATATTTGCAAATCATATTTCTTTAAGGGGTTCACATATAAAGAACTCATATAATTCAATAGCAAAAAAACTAATTACAAAACAAAACAATCTAATTACAAATGGACAGAGAAAATGAATAGATATTTTTCTTAAGAAAACATAAAAATGACCATCATAAAGAGATGCTCAACAACACAGAGCAGGGAAATACAAGCCAGTACCCCGATGAGATACCACTTCACCTCTGACAGAATGGCTCTCATCAAGAAGATGAGAAAAAAAGGAAAGAAAACAAGAAATAAAAAGTATTGGTGAGGATGTGGAGAGAAAGGAGCCCTTGTGCACTGTTGAAGGGAATGGAAATTGATAGAGCTATTACGTGAAACAGTATGGAGTTTCCTCATAAAATTAAAAACAGAACTGCCATACGATCCAGAAATCTCCCTTCTGGGTATACATCCCCAGGAAATGAAATCAGAATCTCAAAGATCTATCTGCACTCCCATGTTGACTGCAGCATATTCACAATAGCCAAGACATGGAAACAACCCATGTGTCCATCAACAGGTGAATAGAAGAAGATGTAGTACATACATACGATGGATTATGTTCAGCCATGAAAGGAGGAAATCCAGCCCTTTTTGACAACATGGATGAAACAAGGGCATTATGCTAAGTGAAATAAGTCAGATAGAAAAAGACAAATACTGTATGATACCACTCATTGGGCAAAGAGCTGAACCCATAGAACCAGAATTGAATGGTGGTTACCCAACACTGGGAGTAAAGGAATTTGAAGAATACTGGCTAAGGGGTACAAACTTCCAGCCATAAGAAGAGTAAGTTCTAAGGCACTAATGTACAGAGGGATAATTATAGTAAACAAACCTGTATTACATACTTGAAAGTTGCTAAGAGAGATCTTAAATGTCCTCACCACAAAAAAAGAAATGGTAACCATGAGTTGATGGAAGTATTAGCTAATATTATGGTGGTAATCATTTTATAATAAATGTGTATCAAATTAACACACTGTAGGCCTTAAACTTACACTATATTATATGTCACTTATATCTCAATTTAAATAAAGAAATAAAAGAAAAATCTCCCAAGACATTTCTGCAATTTTAAACAAAATTATCTGTTTGTTTTGTAGGGATAAAGGTAAACAATTCCATGTTTTCTATATTTCCTAATGTTGCCCATGTTCTTGACACCCAATAAAAATGCCACCAAAATTAGAAAATTCAAAACATAAGGTGAATGAAAGAATAATATGTTTATTATTCATTATTATAAAGCATAAAAGTAAGCTTCTAAAGCAGGGATTGGTAAATTTTTTCATGAAGGGGCAGATAGTCAATATTCAGGCTCTGTCAACCAAGAGGCAACTAAGGATGTTATTGATGTACTTAATTTTAAATTTTAAATGTAACCACTTAAAAATATAAAAATCATTCTTGACTGTAAAAATCAAAGGCAGCTAGACATATTTAACCCATGACCTGTTGTTTGCTGAAGTCTGTTCTAATGAATCACAAAATTGAGCTTGATGACATTTAAAAAAATTTTTTTCATGTATGTTAAATATACTAAAAACTCAACTTGGTTTTAGATCGTGAGGTTTAATATCTTTTCCTGTATATCAAAAGCAATCCCTAGTTATACCAGCCATGCATGTTTGTAAGATAAGAAAAATAAAAATAATTATTGGGAAAACCTAAAAGGTATTGGTTAATAGAAATACTCAAAATCAAAATAATTAATGCATAAAATACAAAAAGTATTTTCTGCTTTGAAGAAAATTTCTATATAACATTAAAATTTTAAATTTCGTTAGCCCAAATTTCTAGTTAATGAATAAAATAAAAATAATAGGTAAATCTGGTTCACTATACTTGAAGATGTTCAAATTGCTTAATGGCCCAATAGTCCCTTATTTATACAGACAAATGCTACTTTTTCCCTTAATCTTCAATTTCGCTCTCATCTTTTTATATATATTTCCTGTGACAACCAGTTATGTCTTTCTTCTGTCAAAATCTGGAAGATTTTTTTCCCCAAATGCGTAGTCTCCCTCGCTTCTCTGAAAAGTTTTACGATACTGGCTGCTGTCTACGTTTGGACATTTTCTCCTATCATCTTGATCCTGATTTTGTTCCTTGGACACTTCTTTTTCCATCTCTATTCCTAATCATTATTCACATATCCTACTCTTTACATCTTTCAAGTGTGGTAGACTGCTAGCTGTTTATAACACCTAATTCCTCATCTTCCTGAGGTAAAAAAGCTAGACTATGTTTTCTAGTCTTCCTTGCAGTTTAGGTGGTACCATTGATAGTGTCCTATCTGATGGAAGGTGAGTAGAAGTGATGGAAGCCTCTTGTACACAGATCCCCTCTTTCTCAGACTGTCTGCTCGGTGTCAGTACTCAAGATGACTATGGAAATCATATACCAAGGTTGGCTAAGACTTCATCAGTCTGTGTCCTTCCATGAGATACCACCAACAGTTGGGCCATAAGTAAAAAAATAATAATGATAAGTATTTTGTGGTTAAGCAACTGCAATTTAAGGGGGGGTGTGCACTAAATATTTGGGAAGGTTCATCCATTGTAAATATAACCTCTTTTCTAAATTAATTCTCATTCAATAGGTTAGAATCCATCCATTCCCTTACAATCTCTTTACTTTTCTGTAACCTACATTTATAGGCCTCAGTCATCATTACTATTCTAGCCTTATTTATGATTATGTCAACACATTGTTGATATTTACCACCATATACAACTGAAACGGAACACGACTGACTCATCTGGACAAGTGGATACCCGTCTCAAGTATTGTTTTAGGTCCTATGAGTCTCTCAAATCAAAAATCACAGACATAGATATTTTTACTCTTTTTGTTTGTTTGTTTCCCAAAGAAAAATTTTAAGTGTTGTTTCTCTCTTAGAAGAAATTTTCACATTTTGACATTTCATTTTCAGAGCCACCTCTCAATATCTCATAATTATTTTTATTACCTCCATGTTACACATGAAGAAACTGGGGCATGAGCAGGTTAATTAACTTGCCCAAAGTCATATAAGCTTTTAAACAGAAAAGCTAGGATTTAGACCCAGACAGTCTTTGCTCAGGAGTCTATGTGATTGGAACCCTAATGGCCACATTTTTAATAGAGTTAAAAATTATAAGATGAGAAAATCAATCATTTCTAAATTTCTAAATTCTAAAAAATGCAATTAAAGTATTTAGTGGCTAAGATTAACTTTGAAAATGAATATTTTAGGTCCTTGTAAATGTGAAAAATCACAAAAACAGACCAGCACAAAAAATTAAATATTGCGTCGTAGTCATCAAACTCATAGATTTTATAAAAGACGCTTTTAAAGATAAGTACAGAGACCATTACTAAGTATGTCATCATTCATTTAAAAACCATAAATGTTATCATTAAATTATAAACATTCATATTTTCCAGTACATATGAACTTTTTTTAAAGAAAAAGAGAAAAAAATATATTTTCTATGTGTATATATGCATATATACATATATATATATACATATATATATATATATATATACATATATATATCTCCACCCCACAGCTCCATAATATCTTAGAAATGCTATTTCTAATACATAAATTCCATGTGTCTGTCAATAAAAATATTAAGGACTATAAGGTCAAGCCTACAAGAGTATAATTTTTGTTTATTATCCAAATCAGAAAATACTCTGATTTTTGTTGTTGTTGTTGTTAAACACATTCACCAACTATTATGCTTCTGTTTTGTGTGTTTTGTCTTGCTATTGTAAAGATAAAATTAATGAAGTGATATATTTATTTCTTAGAGACAAAAACATCAGGAATGATTTATGTTATGGTTACTTTCCTATTTGAATAGAGAATTTTTGCTTACCTTCTTTTGTAGGACACAATGGAAAATGAATATAAACATTCCCTGTAGAGAATTGAATATAGTGAAGAGATACGCCATGATGACTGTGCTTTCATTAATATACATGAGTCCGAAGGCCCAGGTCAATCCTAATAGGCAGAGAAGAGCTATTGCACCTATAACCCATGACCTGTAGAGAGAAAAGAAAATTAAGGGTTATCAAATGATTGGTCTTTAATTAGCACAATCATATCATATCAACAATACTGACACTGAAAAAAATGTTACGGTAAGTTTTATTGACAGAAAATGTAGGACAGGTGGTATAAGTAACTTTAAGATTTTAATGGGGACTACAAGTTTTCAAACTTGAGGAGATATACATGAATGAGAATGTTATGAACGCAGAAATTCATTTAAGCAAAAGCAGATTTGTACTATTAAATTATTCATGTATTTGCAGCACATATGCAAATGATATGGAGATGTAATTATGGTGAATGGCAAGGGGGAAAAAGTCTATAAAACTATGTTAGTTTCCACTGGCTTCATTGTTATGATAACATTTGTTTGATTGGACTCTCTCCATTAGTACTTCATCTGATACACTTTTACCCCATTTTTCCAAATTTCCTCTTTTTCCATAAAAATTTTAGTGCTTACTGACAAAAAAAGAGCTTGGATTCGAGGGAACAAGTATATGGAATATATGTATGAATTTTTAAAAGTTCTATTTGTCTGATTCTATAGTTATGTAAAACAAGTGTGATACTGTGGATGGAAAAAATTGTTCCACTCTAGATCACCATCTGTGCTGTCTCGGCCTTCGGATTGCTGTCTTCTAGGTTAAGTTGGACTAGACTTTGAAAATCAGTAACTGGCAGCTTTGCTGAAAAGAAGCTTAAAAGCTTCAGCACTTTGAAGGGTCTGTAAACTTGAGGGAGAGAATGAAGCTGAGAATGGGGATGGAGTGGTATGAACAAAGTAGGCTAGAATGGAAGACAATTCTCATTCTCCATTCCCTTAGCTTTCTCCAGCTGCCATTCGCAATAGTAATCAACGGGTGACAAAAGTCCATATTATCTGTGGCTGTGTGTTCTGTATTGACTATCAACATAAAGGTGAATCTTTCCAATAAATGGGAATCTGATAAGTGAAAATGGAATCTTTCTAAGTATATAGGAGAATAGGACCAAACCAGGCTAGATCTCTATATCCTCATGAACCCACCCTTTCTTTTCCCAGCACACCTTCCTTCAAAGAGTAAATATTTCTTTTCAGCAGGCCATACACCGCCACTTGCATTGTCTAAGGAAGAAATATTTATGGGGATTGAAACTTCACAAAATGAAGGGGTTAAAAGAAACCACACACGTATTCACCAAATCCAAAGCTGGGTTGCGTAAAGTTTTCAGCGAGCACTATGTCTTAAGGAAGATATGGTCCCAAAGTAGTCAATTAGTATTAAATTCTTATTAAAATTCATCATGACTATTTACTGTTTTTCTTCTATAACCATCAGCTATTAGATCGCCTATTCAAATATCCCCTAAATTTAACATGTTCAATTTAAAAACATTAAGGTTGTTGAACGAAGAATCCCTAAAGAAAGCTTGCCATTGTATGTGGCATGTTTGCATATATGAATCAGAAAATATCTTAGATATTAATATTTTTTCTAGAACTTAACTGAAAAATATGGGAACTCTCAAGATAAAGCTCTCAGCTTCTTACAGGCATTGGAAAAAGGAAAAATGGAAAGAATACCATTAAATCAAGGCAAAATTGCTATTTGAATTTAGAAATAAAATGATAGAATAAAATACTCAAGTCAGCTAGTATCCACTGGAAAACACGTGATGGGCCCAAGAGTTAATGATATAAGAACTACAATGAGCCCAATGTCTAAAGAAAAAATATATACGCAAGAGCATGAAGAAGTAAGTGAAATGTCATTGGAGAAAATGAAAACAAAGGACTCTTCACCAGAAGAACAAACTGAAAGTCTAGAGTAAGGTCACCTAGAGGTTGCCCCAATCTTAAGTTTATTGTGGCAGGACACATAATTTTAAAACGTATAAAAGAAAAAAGCTCAAATATCAACATTTGAGTGTATTCTTATTAGATTAGTACAGACTTGTAGCTTTGTTTTAGGAATTTAAAAGATGTATTCATAAACAGGTCATTAATCAAGTGACGTGTCAAAATTGAAAGGTAATTTTCCATACATCGAATTGAATTTGTGAAGGAGACTTTTTTTTTCCCCTTTTCGAATATTTAAAATAGAAATTCATTAATATCCACTGCAATTGGGTAGCTTCGTACTCCTAGGGTCATTCGGAAGATACACAGCTAAGTCACAAAATGATTTTGGATGAGCGATGTCCAAACAAACAACAGAAATGACGACATATGAGGCACAGAGGAGCGCATCACAATGAAAGGAGAAAGCTATTCAAAGCGAAGCAAGTCTGTACCACAAGAGGTTGCTAGGAGTGTGGCACTGATTTCAGGTGATACCCAATTAAAAGAGGTGAAGCAGAATTTGTTTTTGGCGATACACCTGCAGCATATTTATTCTGCATACGAGTTGTATGCCTGATTATTTTCCTGCACAGTTTGCTCTTCTGCCTCAATGTGAATGACAGAAGCTCTAATGATTTTTCAGTACTGATCTGACAGCTGGTTCATGGGACCACACTGATAAATGGAATTTATCAGCCATTCAGGTCATTCTTACTTGATGAAGGGTCTGTTATCCTCATAGCTAAAGAATGCATAGACATAAAGACAAGAACACCAACATTAGCATTTTATGACAAAGATTTCATATGAAAAATATTCTCCTGGTCCCCAAAGGCCTCTGTACCCCACCTCCCTAAAAGGCATCATAACCTTCCCTTTTTATTCAGAAGGTAAATCCTAAAATGACCATGAGAACTCACATAACAAGAAATAAAATCAATTTTACAATACTGCAATACCCCTTATGAGACTAAAAAATTCCATTTTTTCATCACGAGCTCATATTACTTGTGACTTGACAGAGACATTTATTTCTTAGAGATCGCAATTCTCCAGAGAATGAGAAATCTTATGGGCAATCTGGAAAAGGCTTGGGGGCATACTTAAAATGACAGATTTCATGTCACCTAAAGGTATCCTTACTCTGTAATATTAGTAGGTAAGATTGCTTAATTATGGACAGTACGTTTCTAAGTAATTTTAACTTGCAGATGATTGACCTGAGTTAAATCTGAACACTATAGCCCTTTGAAAATAATCGATCCTGACTACTTTAAAATTCTTTCTGTTAGTGTACTACGAAAAAAGCCTGAATAATATTTTGTAGTAATAGAAGCAAACATACAGCATCTGTTCATTATCACTTACATTAACTAATTTATTTTGCAGAACAGAAAGGAAGGGAAACTGTTCTTTTCTCTCTTGCGAGGGGCAAGAGTTTCTAATATTACACATACACAAATAGAGCTCTTAGACCCCAAATATGATGTATTTTTGAATAAAGAGAACTACTGAAGAGAAACCTCACTCTACAAAATGACGAAAGAGTAAAGAATAGACGGAGAGCCTGGGATTTAAAACAGTTGGCCTGGAATTCACATCCTAGATCAGTCACTTAACTAGCTAAAGGCAACAAATTAGTTAACCCGTGGATGTGTCAGTTCATACAACTATATGAAGTGGTGATAATTATATGTAGGTTCCTTATCATAATGAAATTATGTATTATGTATAAAGTGCTTAGAACAGTGCCTGACATGTTTTATGTACAGTAAAGATTATATTGTTATTATTAGACTATTTAAAGCAAGAGTCCAGTTGCACTGAAAAGATAGAATCTCTCACCTGAAGAATAAACCACTAAATAATAGATGTTGAGGAGTTAAATTCATTTGAGGACATTTCAGGAACAATATTATGCAGCAAAATAAATGTGGCAGATACAGGCTTGTAAATGGAGCAGGGAATGACTAACTGTGCTGTCTAATATGGTGGCTACTGGCCCGTGGGTTTATTTAAATTTAAATTCTTTAAAATGAAATAAAGTTTAAAATTCAGTGCCTTAGTCACACCAGTCACGTGACAAGCACTCAAAAGCTTCAGTAGCTGCCATATTGGATAGTGTAGTTCTAGAACATTTCTGTGTTCACAGAAAGTTCTACTGGACGTTGCTGGACTAGGACGTTCAAAGAGGGTTTTAAGCCAGAAAATGGAATTTCAGGTGATATTTAAATAATGCCATGGATGTGTGAAAGGTAAACAGAGGAGAATTTCTAAGAATTGCTCAGATATAACAGTTGTGAAGTGTTCCTAGAAAGAAAATCTTGCTACACCAATATTGAAAAGTTATAGAACATCATAGTATGATATTTATTTCATCATCTGCATTCCCATCGCATCAGTCTATTCCATCTGTTACTCCAAGTTCATGACTGCAATAACTATTTCTACCTTAATTTGTATATAGTAGGATATCGAGTAAAGAAAGTTCCAAAGGTTAGCCTATAGGAACATGTCCAAACATGCTGTACAAAATTGTACTGAGCTATCTAAATGCTTCAAAAAAGAAAATACAAAACGTGTACTGTAATTGCTGGAGTGAGATGTTTTGCCGTTAATGTGAAATAGCAAAAAAAGGGTACAATTCAGCAGTTTTTGTGGGCAGTTGTGGGAAAACGCCAGTTGTTCCACTCAATAACAAAGACTGTACTTCCAGCCTCGCTTCCAGTTAACTATAGCCATGCGTTGAAGTAGTGTCCACTGGGATGTGAACAGAAGTGAACTGTGACATTTCTGGGTCTTGCCAATTAAAGGACTGGAGCAGGGCTCCTCTTGACCATTCTTCCCCCTTCCCCTTTGTTAGGAGAAAATGACAACAGAGCCTCAGACCCAGAAATGGAAGCTGCTTTTGATTTGGAGCCATGGTATTAGATTAAAACCAAGTTTATATAACCAATTTAAGCTACTATATTTTAGAGTATTTTCTTTTACAGCAGCTTAGCCCATGCAATAATTAGGAAAGCATGTAATACGTCTCTTTTAGCTATACGAATCACCAGTCCATATTTAATATAAAAATCCATGACAAAGAACCACTCATTAATTTCGTTCCCAGAATATCATAAATAATATATAATAATTCAGAATCTAAGGATCACTGAAGATTACCTATAATGTGGCAGTGCCTTCCATCATTTTGTCAGATCTTCTGTTGGCTTAGAGAATGTAGTTTTATAAAGTCTCTCCACTAAATTCAAGTTAAATTGATAGTAATGTTGACAGGGGTTATGGTGGTAAAGTTATTTGTTATTGATTCACTTAAAAAATATATCTATAGAACTAGTCTCAAAGCTGAATAATTTTCATTCTGATTTACCAAAGAAAGTCTATTGAAACAAAATCTCATCCCAGGCTGTATGACTAAAATGATTTCACTGCAGTTATTTTAAGATTTTATAAAAATTTGGACACAAAGGTCTAAAATGCTCTGGACAGATGTTACTGGGAAGTTTCAGGTTATCTTGTAAGTGATGACTTTCTGAAAATGAAGTAAAATACCCTGTAAGTACAATTTTTAAGGAACAAATTAAAAAAAGGAACCTTATTTCTTTAGCAAATATTTTCCTTTTGTCAAACATTTTATCTTATTTTATTCAACTAACATAAAATTGAAAGCTTTAAATAGTAATGTCAAAATTATCTTAAAAAGTGATCATTAGACTCAAGATAAGAATTTTAGGGGTCTCTGCTTAGATTGATAATAATTATGCATATATTTATATATTCTATAACAATTTCAAAGCACACAAAAGAACTATTAAAATCCAGTTCCATGGAAACTTAGCTCAAAATACATGTTCAAGAGGATAGGTTTGTTAGCCAAACCATTAACTTATACATACTAATAATACTGTGATATAAAGATTCATAATTCATAAGAAGTATCAGCATAGACAGATGATGAATGGCTAGAAACAACATGGATGAATCAAGTTAGCTATAGGATATTCTTTCTCTGTTTCAAGAGTTCAAAATAGAATTGTTTTTGGACATAATTCCTGATGGAAATATCTAAAATTCAAGATATAAAGAAGATAAGTTGAATAATGTAAAACTTTCCCTTCTATTATATTTACACATACGATTTTTTTTTTTTTAAAGCGGGGGATAGGTAAGGTTTGGTGTGAAGGAAGATGGGGCAATGCAAGGCATATATATATATATATATAATATCCAAGCCAAAAGATATAGTCATCATGTCACAGCATGTTCAGGAAAATGAACGGTTAGGCAGAATTGTAGATCCCATCAATATTTATCCCATTCATCCTACCAATATGAATGTATTCTGCGATCCTCTGGAATTGTTGGTTAGTTAGCTAATTAATTGCTGATAACTGAACCGTATGTCTAACAGTGAGAAAGAGCTATCACGATGTACATGGATATACTGATTAGTACCCCAATATTTCCAGGTGCAGTATGTAGCTGCATTTACTTTCCCTGGTATAAAACTAATTCTAATTAAGGAATAAATACATTTCCCCTTGAATTTGGTATAAAACTAATTCTATCAAAGGAATAAAGCATTGTCCCTTGAATTTGGTTTGGGCTACCATAGGAATGATAAGGTTAATGTCAGTGAATTTCTGAAGTTAAAATGTATTCTTCATTCTTCATAGAAGAAAAAAACAATAATAATAAGTATTTCAGCATCTGTAGTGAGGCTTTCCTTATTGTCGCTTAATCAGTTCTCAACTGAGGATGGACAGGTTGTAGTTCCTCATGTTCTATAAGAAGCTGACAGCAACGCAAACTAACGGACTTCACCTAGAAGTGATCTTTGAGATGCTACTTTGCCAAACTCCCAATCCAGGGTGCCCAGTCTTTAAAAGCAGAATTGGAAGGACAAGGCCTTTTAAGACGACAATGTTCACAGAATAAATGAAATAGTGGACAGAGGAAGAAAAGTAACACCTCTACTTGCACTAATTCCCCAGCAGTAAATGTTAGCAGGCAACGGGGGAAGAATGTTTTAAATGTCATATGTTATTCACGTTTTTAAATGGATCAGACACTTAAAAACCACAATAACTTGGCCAAGTAGCAACACCTAAGACAAGATTAAAAGATCTGCTACCCAATGGTTAAAGAATATTTAAGACAGCATAACTCAGAGTTGTGACCAGAGGAAGATCTAAGTATTTCCTATTTATACCTCACTGTGTTAAAAATGCTTAATCAATTTGTAACACTCGGGATAAAAATCATGACTTTTATATTTCTTTCAAATGTATTTTTATATGAGTGGGACTATACTATCCAAGAATTACATTCAATTCTCTCTCTTAACTCCTATAGGAAAATTAAAGAAAAGTCATCTAGAATATAATGCAACATTTCTGAGTAAAATATGAATAATGTTTCATTATGGTCATACGTTTAAGTCACTAAGTATTAAAGATATAAAAATTCTTACAAAAAATATGAACGTCATATAACACAAATGTAGAAATTATCAACAGTAGAGAAGATGATTATATTTCAACTGTGGGTTTTATTGCTATTAAAGTATTACTACTAAAAGCTATATTGGTGCATTTTGTTCATATAATATTTATTAGGAGAAGAATGAAATGAACCAAATAAATAAAATAAGTGGCTCAGAATATGTCATGAACATTTTCATTCCCATGTCTCAATGTCCCTATAATAATATTGCAGATTTGAGAGCATCCACCAATATTAAATTTTTAACCACAGATTTCACACTGCTGATGAATTGGGTAAGTCTGAAATTAAATAGAACTGAGTATAATATATCAGGATCAATAAATATGATATCAATGACTGATAAAACTTTAATTATATTATCTTCACAACTCAATATTATGCAAATTTTTATAACTCAATATAATATGGTCAAAAATTAATTTCTATATGAAAGAAATTAAGGATATCAATTATGAGAATGAAAAATGAACTATTATATTATACATAGACAGCTACAATCTTATTACAATTTAGTATCTCCATCTACCAGATTTATAAAAATGACTTGGTAGGTTTCATGCAAATAAGATCTCAAATTTTGGAATCCTATGTTGAAAGCAAATAATATCTCCCTATGATAATTTATTAATTTTAATGTATGAAAGATAGTGTAGGTTTTCCCCACAATCCAAGAGTAGAGTATTCCTATGAATAGATGTTAAGCAATAAAGCTTACATTAATTAATTAATATGTAAATTTTTTTAGCATTTCTAGACCCCTAAAATAAATCTCTCTTGGGCTATTTTTTTTTTAAGGTTTAATTATTTATTTATTTTTTTTTAGCAATCTCTATACCCATTGTGGGATCTGAACTCACAATCCTGAGATCAAGAGTTGCATTCTTTTCTAACTGAGTCAGCCAGGTACCCCTCTTTTAGGCTTTTCTAATATCTTAGGACACATCTTGCTAACAGATGCACAAAATAAATTAAGATAAAGCACATATGCTCACAAACACAAGGCAAACCTATGGTGACTTGATGCTGAGATGCTGAGTATAGTTCCCAAGGAAGGAGCCTGACAGCACTACTCCTATTGCTCAGGATGTGCACTGCTTCCATAACAGCTCCCGCAAAACAAATGCTGAATGCTATTTTCACTTTTTGCCTTTTTTCTTTTTTTCCATAAAGGCAAATATCCTCTTCAGGTTTGTTTGGTTTTTTTTTTCAGTTAACAAAAACAGTTACCAGCGTAGGCCTTTTGTAAAAGTGAAGCGGCTTAGTGAAAACTTCTGAAAAGTGAGGGATATCTATGTATCATAGTAACTGAAAGCCTGCACTTGTGAACCAGCTTGCCTGAGTCTGAAGACCAGCTGAGTCTTTTACTAACTCAGCAACCTTCAGCTAATTATTTAATCTCACTTATCCTCACATTCCTTATCTGTGAAATGGGGATATACACAGAAATTTTTTTCATAGGGCTGTTGTGTATATTAAATAAAAGGGCTTGGCACAAGTTAACATACACAAAAATGCAAATATACAAATTTTTAATAGACAAAAATATTATTACAAATACCTGCTGTTATAATTACTATTGTATACTGACCTTCTGTCCTCAAAAAATGAGCCAAAGAGAAAAAATTATAAACACAGTGCTATGTTAGGGCTCCTTCTAAGTGTTTTGGAAATTCATATTTGAGTAGAAATCCAAAGGGGATGAGGGAGTCACTGACTCTCTTGAACTGACCCTTAATTTTACCTTTAAAAAAGCCTCAGTTTATACAGTGTTTTATTTAAATATTTCTTTGGGCTTAGTAAATACTATGAATTTTAACATTTTCGATTGAAACGGAGTGTATCTGGATTCCCAATGAACATTAATGTAGAAACCCAGAGTTCTCTGAATTACTAGAGAAAGTTAAATTTAGTTGGTAAGTATGTTGTATCCTCAGTGTCAAAAAGTGCACTAAGGAATGGCGATCTCACTAAATGAAATCATTTGTATTAAAAGACATAAAATCATATGTGAGGTGTTCATGAAAAGTCACTAAGAGATATATGTTCTAAAATTGGACTTCTATAAAAAGAGATTTTTCTCTCATTTCTTTTTTCATTTTTTTAATATGAAATGTTTCATGAATTTGTATGTCATACTTGTGCAGACATCCTGTTAATGTTCTCTGTATCTTTCCAATTTTAGTATATGTGCTGCTGAAGTGAGCACTGTATTTCTTTTCAATAATTTTTTTCTTATAATCAATGAAAACTGTGACTCTCATCAGTAATATTTCAATTTCCGTAAAATATGAGCAACAAGTTAAAATCTGTTCTTTATTGATACTTATCCTGAAAACCACAATGTTTCCTGCTTTATTATCCAAGGGCCAGTGTTTTTTAGAGTCACACAGAATCTTAGAATTTACTGATTCTTTAGAACATGTGACTACCAGGCTGACCAAATTTGGTCATTGCAATGCAAGGAGATGAAATTCTTTAAAGAATATATTACATACTTTCAGGATTTCCTTTTTTTAACTTAGAAGATGCAAAAACTTTTAAGTAAAATAACTCGGGGAATTAATAACTTTTCTGTATTCTTCCCAAATGTGTTTTGACAGGTTGAATTGCTGTAATACTCTTTCTCATACCATATGGTATCATCACCTCTTGTTTCAACAACTTGTAATAGAAACATTCATCATACCCCTTCTATGAATAAACACCTTATTATAAACTGCTTGTAAGAACAACTAAAACATAAAAAAAAAAAAAAAACCGAGTATTTAAAACATGTCTGTACTTAACTAAAGATTCCAATAAATGGAACCAAGGGAGGCACTGAAATACAATAGAAAGCAGACATGTTTCATTTAGTAAGGTAACCTTCATCAGCTTTGGTTTACTCACCACCACAATGAGTAAAATAACCTCACTAGGATCTTTACAGAGTTAAATGGAACCAAGTAAAGAATAGTCTATAGTTCTTATGTTATCAGTTAGAAAGAATTATTATTGAAAAGCACTCTGAATTCTTGAATTTTTCATTCATATGGAACAGTGAAAGCCCATTGGTAAAGAATTTGAAGAAGTTGGCCCAAAGTGCACAAGAGCTAGTTACTTCCACAGTGAGCAAGGCTAATTAATGATCCAAGATCTCTACCACATTCTACTTTTAATAAGATGTTATTGTTTCCAATTAAATTTGTTACTAGGAATCTAATCTTCTTAAAATTATGCGAATGAGAAAAAAATTAAGCAATATAATAAATAAATCCAATTTTGCAGATTTATAAAAAGCTGCAAATCTCAAAGTAAGAAATCTTAACTTGATCACATTTTAGGCCAAAGGACAGCCTCAGTAAAGTTCTAAGAATCAACATCAATCAGAATGTATTCTCTGAAGATAATGAAATTAAGTTAGAAATCAATAACTAATACAACACCCATACATACAATTATCCATCTGTTGCTACATCCAAAATAGCTTCAAGCCCCCCAAAGCATTTTACAAACAAGTTCTATCTAATAGTCAAGGAACAAATAATTCTTTTTTCGTACAGGTTAGGCCTGAAGAGAAAGGAAGGAAAACTTTGAGACTACTCTAACTTAGCAGGTAAGGAGAGTTTAAGTGAGTAAAAAATTATAAGAACATTTTACTCAAGAATTTACATACAAATCCTAAAGAAGTTATTAAATAGAAACATCTGATTTGTGCATCAACATCATGATCTACTAAGACTTACTTCAGGATTGTAAGGAATGTATTAAAAGAATTTTAAAACACAATTCTGAAAAAAATATGTGAAAGAATAATAAAAGCCTATGAGTTGCTAAGGCAATTTTGAAAGATACAATCAAAATGGGAAGACTCACTCTACCAGATATTACACAAGTTCTGGTAATAACATGGTACTGGTAGAGTAACAAAGTATACGTCCACGGAATAGAAGAGAGAGTACAGGAACAGCATTTGATACAGTTTAGTGTGGCAGCACAAATCTGGTGGAAAAAGATGGAATATTTAGCAACTGATGTTGGAAATCTGACTCATTAGATAAAGAATTCAAAATGTCCTCCAAAGACCTCAAACGTACACACTGTAGAGTAAAAAGTTAATGGTTTAAATATATGTATTTCTTTGTAACAAAGGTAAAATTAATAGAAAAATGACAGATTGGGCAGAGACATACACAATGGCGGAAGAATCCAAATTGTGTATCACCAGGTAAAGGATAAAGTATACAGGAAAACTAATCAGAAAAATAGGAAAACATTAAACTTTTTGTAAAAAATAGAAAATCTAGTAGGAACAAATGGGCATAAATAATTTACTAATAGGGTTCCTCTGAATATTATTGAAGAGGTTGACTATGTGCTATTTCATTATACTGCACTAATGAAAGTTACTGGATGGAAGATCTGACAATTTTAGACACCTTTATATAGTTAATTGAACAAAATGTGGTAAATTCAAAGGAGGCAGAAAAATCAGGACTAGAAAGACAATGATGGTTACAAAGAAAATATGCCATTTTTAACTTACATTTTGGTATAAGTAATATATTATGATCCAATAATGTCAATATTTTGCTGATAAATTATTACCTTCTATGCTCATGGCTTGTTTTGTCAATCTCATAATTAAGCAGTTTTAAATTATAACCTTAGACTATCCATCTCAGTTCTGGAATAGAGAGGACTTTTCTATTAGTACATTGAAGGATCTGATTGAAAATATCAACTTCCACAGAAAACATTGCATAGTATTCTAAAATGCATACTCAGTGCATAAAGAGCACATTTATAAACATTTCAGGGACTCTGATGACAGACCTTATTTAAAAAACATAACTGTATGTAGTGGAAAAATCCAACAACAATTGGGACTCAGCCAAGAGAAAATTAGATTAGGAAATTTTCATGTGTGGACTGAGCAGCTCAAGACACAGCATTCTACTATACTGTCTGCACATTTTAATTACAAATTCAATGATTTACTGCATAATCCTTTATTTAAAGTAACTATGACTTATAAGCCTTCACCACTTTTTAAAATGAGCTAAAGGGGGGAAAAAGGTTTTAAAATACGGTAACACTCCTGTAAGAAAGCACTCCTGGAAAATAAGAAAATGAAAAAAGTTGAAGTCTGAAAGAGTGTTGGTATCTTCTTCCCTCACTGTTGTTTTTACTTCAATGAGTGGTTTACCCCTGGAATTAGGGGATACTGAAATGCATTCAAACTGTGTTGTGTATAACCCCTGTGGCAAGTAATTTGCCAATCAGTGGCCACCTATTTATTACCTTTTATCATAGAGCATTTTAGTCTCCTTTTATTAATTGGAATATATTTAAGTATATGTGTCTCAGTATTTTCTAGAATTTGTCTCAGTATTTTCTAGAATTTGTCTCGGTATTTTCTAGAATTTGGGAATGTGTCTCAGTATTTTCTAGAATTTGGGGAGAATATGAATTTATCTAGGGCAAGTGTAAGTAGTATTGTCTCCTGTCAAGGGGACAATATTGCTTAAGATGGTAAGTGATGGCAAAAAGATATTAAGTAGTGAATTTGTATAACAAAAAATGGTTACAGGCTTATTCCTTCTGTTCATTTTGACTTCTTTGGGGGGGGGTTATATCTCTTAATTCAATCCAACTTTCTACCATTTCCCTTCCTCCCCCCAAATTCCATATCCTGTCCCTTGAAAGTCACAGTCAAATAACCACAAACTCTCCTCTACACTAAACTTCATCTCTGGGTGTTTCTTGTCATCTTCATGCTTTAAAAGAAATTCTCCCAATTAGCAGTACTTTCCACGCAAACTTAAATATTGGTTCTCTCACAACCCACAGGCAGTAGAAGTGCTATGGCCAGACTATGATTTCTCCTGTCAAAATCCCCAGCTTCTTTGAGGTTCTTGCCATCAGCTGTTTACTATCACTCCAGACCTCCTATTTTTCTGTCTTTACAGTTTTACTATACTTCTCTCCATTCATGATCATTCTTCTCTGCTGCCAACCAGGATCTTATGACTTCCTATTTTCTTATACCCCCTTTCACTTTTAATGATTCTAACAAAACAAAACAAAACAAACAAACAAATAAACAAACAAAAACCAACGCTTGATAGGTGGGCATTGCTAGAAAAAACAAAACGGAAAACAGAACACCAATCAAAAACCAATCCATAACCATGATTACATAAGACATGCTAAATTTGTGACAAATTTCTTTCTTTTCCTTTCTTTCTTCCCCTCTTCCTTCCTTCCTTCTTTCTTTTTTTTCTTTCTTTCTATCTTTCTTGCCTTCTTTCATTCTTTTTTAGAAAAAGAGAGCAAGTGGGGGGTGGGGGTGGGGTAGGATCGAGGGGTTTGGGACAGAGGGAGAGAATCTCAAGCAGGCTCAATGCCCAGAGCCAAGGCCTTCTTGGAGCTTGATCTCAAGACCCTGAGATCATGACCTAAGCCAAAAGCAAGAGCGAGATGCTTAACCGACTGAGCCACCCAGGTGCCTCGACAATAAATTTCTAATGGCACTTAACAATACTTCCAGATACTTGTGGATACTTCCCTAGCACAAATGCTTTTTCATTCACCAAAAGGAATAGTTCACATCGTCCTTCAACCTCAACGTCGCCTCTCATCCTAACCTCTTAGCTGCACAATGTCATCTATGTCCTTGAAAAAACAGAAGCAATCTGACAGTTGCAAATACATGAGGCACTGTCCAGACCTTGCAATCTCTTGTACAGCTCCTGAATTCATCCTTCAGCTGCTGCATGCTTAGCTGCTAAAGGCTTACCCCCTGTGACCTACAGATGATTGTCCTTGGGCACTAGAGATATTATACCCACACAGCCAGCAGGGCCTGGGAGTTTGCATTCCATTCTCACCCCACAGCAAGCCTGTGGTCAGTTACTAACAGGTGTGAAGTTACAAAATCCCAGCTCCTTTGCCTCAAGGTTGGAAAGTTCCAAAGTGTAACTTACACTCCAGAGCTCCCTTTGGGATCAGGGTCAGTCAGTCTTCACCCAAAATGACAACCTTGCATGCTTCTTCCTCTTACCTACACCACTTCGCCTTACTTTCTAACTGATCTCTTCTGAAAGCACTTCCTTAATAAATTACTTTGGCTGAATCCTTGGCTTAGAATCCACCCCTGGGAGAACTCTACCAAGAATACTGAGAGAAATGTTCTCATCTTTCCAAAACCAAATCTATTAGCTATCTTCAACAGTCTACACACATTTCTTCCCTCCTATTATAATGAAAGAATTGCCTTTGTTCATACAAAGCCAACATATCTGCTCATCCTGATACTTCTCAAAAACTGTATTCCTGTTCATTATTGTTCTCTCTGGTGCTTCATCAATGTCTCCTTCTCTATTCACTTATTCCCATCAGGAAACACCCTTTAGTATTCTTCACTTTTAAGAAACAAAAAAACCTTCTTCTTAGATCTCAGAGATTCTCCAAGAATCTTGTGTTAACATTTACTGAAAAATTCATCAAGAATTTTCTATACTAGTAATCCATACTTGCTCACTTCTCATTTTCTTTCCTTTCTTTTTTTTTTTTTATAAGATTTTATTTACTTATTTGACACAGAGAGAGAGATCGTAAGTAGGCAGAGAGGCAGGCAGAGAGAGGGGGGAAGCAGGCTCCCTGCTGAGCAGAGAGCCCAACGAGGGGCGACCCTGAGATCATGACCTGAGCTGAAGGCAGAGGCTTAACCCACTGAGCCACCCAGGTGCCCCTCACTTCTCATTTTCTTAAAAGCTACTCTACTTGGGCATTCTTTCCCCATAACTTCATAGTGCCTCTGTCATTGACAAATCCATTGTTAACTATTTTCCCTCTTATCATACTTGACCACTCAGAAATATTCTGTGGTTGACTACTCCCTTTTATTCTTGATTTCTATGACATAATGTTATTACATTTACCTGGTTGACTAAACTTTCTGAGTCACCTTTACCAAAACAACATTCTTCTTGGGTGATTTTATTCAGAAATTCACCTTAAATTCCAGTAACTCTGAAAACTCTATCCCTGATCCTGACAAGACTTCAGTGCCATTAAAACTTCTGACAAGTACATTTTGCTAGCATGATTTTATAGTTCATAGCTTATAATATGAAAATCACAGGTTTTTAAAGATGGGGCCCTTGGTGATCATGTAATCCAATCAATATCTAGATTTAAAGTTTCAAGAGTACGTACTCAACCAAAAAAATGTTTACTGAAAAGAAAATCATCTCTTTTAAAATTAAACACCATTTATTTATAGATGTGTAATGTGGTATGACAAAGGCTGTATGGTTAAGGAAATGGACCCTCAAGTTAGACGGTCTGCTGAAATCCTAGTTTTGGCACTAACTAACTGTGAGGTCTTGAGCTGAATTAATTACCTTCTTAGAAACTTAGAAGGTGTAACGCAAAGATTTAATTGATCCATGAAAAGGACTTAGAATTGTGTTTACCACATAGTAAAATGTCAAAAAATTAACTATATTTCTTATTATTTTGCACACTATTTCAAATAGACTCAACACATAAAGTCTCAAAATGCTATTTAACCAAGTGTAACAATTACAGTGGATTTAGGAGCAGAACCAGGGAGTACTGGTTTTTATTTCAGAATACATGACTAAATTTTTACTTAGAGTATGTGACTCAAAATACAATACAGTATTTAACTTAATATTACCCACAACACTTTAGTATAAACATTTCCAGGAAGCCTTTGAAACTTGGGTTGATTCAGATTTGAAGGCTAAAAGTCTTTCAGCCTAATACTATTTACTCAGTTTCCCACAACAGATTTTCAAAATCGGGTTAAGTTTTGGTCAAGTTTCATACAAATTTATATCCATGTATATAACCACTATATAAAAAAATTATAATTTAAAATAATTTGTGTCATTTTAAAGAAATCTCTATTAGAAAAAAATGTATTTCCAGTTGGTTCTGATAACAGTAACCAGGCAAACTCTTAAAAGCCCTAAGATTATGATACCAGTGAGATTTCTTGTGTGCTTTGTTCAGCCTTTAGAAGTATTTGTATCTTCCATGTAATACCTCAAAGAATTATGACTTAAATAATCACTGGGCAAAAATTGGCTTATGTATTGAAAAAAAAACAAAGATCTACTTGGAAGTGATCAAAAAGTGATTCAAATGCTTTTATTTACATTTAACTTAATTATACAATTATATAATTATACAATTCCTTGTATAATTTTTATAATCTGAAACTACATTAAAATAAATATATTAAGAGTGAATGAACTCATGTTTTTAGTTTTACCCATAATACATAAGAGTTAATTTTGCAACATAAAATTAAACAAGATATTGCTGAATGTATGTACTGGTTTTTAAACCTTTATTCAGATGTTTAAAATTCAAGGAAAATAAATAGCAATTATATTTTTAAATGAACAAAAAATAAAAAACAGAATAGGTTTAAAATTTTTTATCCCCAAATTTTAACTAGAGTCTCACATTAATTTTTAAATGATATATGTAAAACAATTTACAACACTAGAATGAGCTCTTCCTCACAATTTGGAGACAAATGAATTACAGTAATTAAAGGTTCTCATTTTCATAAGATTTGATTAAATTTTCATTTTGTATCTATATACACAGTAGCATGTTAATAATAGAAAATTAGACTTGATTTTTTGAAACTTTTCCAGAGGTTAGAAATATAGGATGACTCTCAAAGATGACATTCTTAGACTGTTCTGTCACTAATATGTCTATGGACGTAACGTAGGGCAAGCCACTTTCAAGTAAAATTCTTTATAAGGTACTTTAATATTCATCATACTAACTCCAAAAACTCAAAAGACTGCTGTGGCATAACAAAAAGCAAATATTTTTTCTTTGTTCCTGTGGCCAAGTTTCGGAAACCCTTCAAATCTCTTGAGTGATATCAGCGTCTTTGGGATGCTAATGAATGATGCCAGCAGGTAGAGGGAACAGGGAAGGGAGATGGTGAGCAGAATGGAGAAGTCTGGAGAAAAAGCCATGATTACAGGGTTGGAACCTTTATCCCTACTCTCACCTACAAGTCCACCCCCACTAAGGGGTAGGGGCCCACATATTGAGTTCTATCACTATTGGGCAATGATTTAATCAATCACACTTCTGAAATGAAACCTCCCCTAAAACCCTCACGGATGCTGCCGTTCAAGGAGCTTCTGGGCTGGTGAACCCTTTGAAGGGCAGAGGGTAGAATTCAGAGAAGCCATGGAAGCTCTGCACTACAGCCATTTGGTTTTCCCCAAGTTGTTTCCTTTATAGGAAAGCTACAACTTTAAGGAAAGCACTTCCCTGAGTTCTGTGAATTGTTCTGGTGAATCCCGGAATTTGAGGGGTCGTTGTAGGAACCCCTGAATTTGTAGTCAACCGGATAAAATTGTGGGTGGCCTGGGCAACCCACTTGCGGTTGGCATCTGAGTGGGAAGCAGGGTTATGAAACTGAGCCCTTAAACTGTAGAGTTTATTCCAACTAGACGACTTAGTGTCAAAATTGAATTTAATTGCTAGGCATTTAGTTGGTGTTGGAGAATGGGTGGGAGTGTGGAAAAAACATGTAACTTGTGTCAGAAGTGCTGTCTGAAAATAACATACGAGTGCACAAAAAAGAACATTTTCAATTATACATAATTTTGCCACTAAAAGGTGACCATTATTCATTTTTTAGTATATTTCAATTTAGTCTTTTTTCCTGCATACATAATGAGTTATTTCTGAGAAATAAGAATGTTCATCTTATATCCCAGGAGGTAAATTAGCACGCAGCTCTCCTATAAAGTATGCTTAATAAATTTTATGATATATAGCTTTGTATTTTATTTCCAGGAAGAAATAGCTAAAGAGAGGATTGTTTCTAAGCTATCAAAATGCACACCTTGATATTACTTAGAGGAAAAAGAATTTTGTTGCTTAGGTAATTTTTATTGATGATTAATTCTTCTCTAAACTATATAACTTATTTATTTTGCTTCTTAGATCCATGAAATTACACATAAAATTTACTAAATATGTATAAAATGTGAAATATTCTAACTTATTAATAAAGTATTTGAACATTTACATTTTATAAAAAGTATATATACCGTAAATCTTATACATACATGTAGGTATGGACAGATTTTAAAAATAGAATATTAAGTTTATAACTAGTATATATATATAAATACTTATATTAATTATATATTAATACATCAATGTATAAAGTATATATTTGTAAATATAAATAAATAAAATATATAATCATATATTAATCTTCATATTAATATATAAAGGGGGAAGTGGAGGATTCAAATAATCTTATAATAATGTTATATTTTTCAAAGTTATATAACTTTCTTTCCAGGTAGATGAGTGCTTCTAACCACAATGAATACTCACTACTTATGAGTCATGATAATTTATCCCATTACTTTAAAAGAAAACATCTGCTGGTCAATACATTGACAGACTCAGTCATAATTTCATCATATAAAGGAAAAATTTTTTCTATATTCCTTTTTTTTTTTTTAAGATTTTGTTTATTTATTTGATAGAGAGAGACACACAGAGAGAGGGAACACAAGCAGGGGGAGTGGGAGAGGAAGAAGCAGGCTTCCCCCTGAGCAGGGAGCCCCATGCGGGGCTCAATGTAGGGCTTGATTCCAGGACCCTGGCATCATGACCTGAGTGAAAGGCAGACACTTAATGGCTGAGCCACCCAGGCGCCCCTGCATACCTCTTCTTACATAAGACCAACCTTCACTTGCATACTAGATCCCAAACTCCCTTGCCTACTCAAATGTAGAAAACACCCAATCTTCCCCTCTTGCCAGCATCAACTACTTTTCTAATCTTACCAGATTAAAAAGAAGAGGTTATAATCTCTGTCATCCTTAAATTAACCAATCAATAAAACAAAACCCAGTGGTCAAGTTTAAGCTCCCATCTAAACTGAAAGGCTTGATTCACCTAGTTTCCAGGATCTCTACCCTTCTTCCCATCTCACTGTCTGCTCTTTCTAAATCTATTTTGTAGGTTCTGCATTTCCAAGACATCTAAAAGTTCAAGCAACCCAGGGTTACAGCCACTGGTCTTCTTGTTGTATGTTTTTACTCTCGATCTTTTTATTTTACCCAGCATCATGGACTTCAACTATAATCTACCTTTAATTGACTTTCCTGTGATTATAGCTAGTGCCACACTCCTAGGTTCAAGGAGTGGCCAAGGGGCAGCTGTTTGTGAAAGGCACAAATGGAACTTAAGTCTTTGGGGATATCATGGAGCTACTGAACCAACTCTGGAACCACATACCTCTGGATTTTTTGTCTCTTGTGTCTTGATTTAGGCCACCATATTGGTCAAATCAAAGTTCATATATTAAAAATTAAATATGTGAATAATATGGAACATAAATATTTACTTATAATTGTTCTCAGATTTCTACCACTCTTGAAAACCTGCACTTAAGCATTTTTAGGGAAGAATGAGTCTAGTGACTCAGAAATGTTGGTTTCATAAAAAAAATAAATTCCACTTACCAAGCTTTCTCAAAGTCTGACTGCACATTACACATTGGATATAAAGTAAATGTGAATCCGAGTCATACATAAAAAACAAAGGAGCTGTTAATTTTTATGTTTTTATTATCAAGAAGAATTATTTTTCCCTTAATTTTTATGTTTTTATTATCAAGAAGAATTATTTTTCCCTTAGATAGTCTTTCAAGGCTTTCTCATCCTTAAGACTGTACTGCAATGGACTCTCCTAAATTTGATATAAAACTAATTATACCAGGGAAAAGTGAAACTATTATTTAATCTCAAGGTATAATGCAGAACAGTTCCAGTGCGCCTATAACAGTCATGCTTCAAACTATTTTTCTCAAATGTCAGCTCCCAGTGTATAAACTATGCCGAATACAGTGATGCATAAAACTCCCGGCTCCTGGAAAATCATATGGGGATTTAAATGCATTTTAATGAAAAACCTTTGAAAAAAAAGGGCCAACATTTTTACATTTCAGAAAACTTCAGAGTATAGCCTAAAATGCATGATACAACGAGACTGGCAACAACATTTGCAGAATGCACATCGTTGTGAATCCGTGGCTGAGATTAATTTTCCAAATAAGTAACTGTTAAATGCTTTTACTGTTAAAATTAAGTCAATCAGTAAGGAACTACCTACTACCTGCTTCCTTAAATTGTCTGAAGCAAATCTAGTGATCTTATAGCATCACACAGAACTACAAACAGCATTGTTTAGTCTTCAAATACACCTGGATGATTTATGATAATGTCACTGTACATTTCCAGTGATCTTTAACTATAGACCAGGGAAACAGAGGAAGACGGAAAAATGAAATAACAGACAGATGACATTCCTTTCAAAAACGTCTCAAACATGGGGCGCCTGGGTGGCTCAGTGGGTTAAGCCTCTGCCTTCGGCTCAGGTCATGGTCTCAGGGCCCTGGGATCAAGCCCCGCATCAGGCTCTCTGCTCAGCTGGGAGCCAGCTTTCCCCTCTCTCTCTGCCTGCTGCTCTGCCTACTTGTGGTCTCTATCTCTCTGTCAAATAAATAAAATCTTTAAAAAATTTCTTTTTTCTCAAACATTATTTTATTTTATTTCAGTTACTAGCTCTACTCTTTCTACTGCTAGAGTGTTTCTGGTATATATGAGCATTAAGAAGTTTATCAGATAAAGATTTAGTAAAACATATCTTCAGTATAATATGTTGACCCAGTATTCTTTTTACAAGAGAGGTGACAGTTTTTAAATACAACATCACTAAATATTTAATATAATTAGAAATGTGTAAAATTTAAATTCGAACTTAGTAGTTTTGGTGGTGAAAGGTAAACTATGAGTGAAATCAAATGCTTGGAGATATAAGCTATTCTTTTTTAAGTCTGCATGGACTATTGTCCTATATTGACCTTCTATTTAAAAAACTTAAATCAATATTTCAAAATTTTTATAGTGCCAGCTAATATTTTGAGAAAAATGAGAAAGTATATTTTCCTAAAAACTCATCCAGAAACTTTGAAGTGGATCAATATTTTTACTATGTACAACTCAGAACTAGATTAACTATTCTCATAAAGGTTCAAACTCTTTATAAGATACGGCTCTGACTAGAGTATAAAGATGATACCATTTGAAAAGGAGGTTCTCTCCTGCTTGTGCCCTTTCTCCCGAGCTACATATACAGATATATATCCATCTTAATATACTAATATAAAGGACAAAAATTAAAGGTTAAAATATTCTTGTGATATTGCTGCATTTTTCCAAGTTTATTTCAATTTGGTCTTCTGCTTTCAATCTTCAGAACCTTACCACCTTTAATCCATAAATAATGTAATACTAGTAATGTAATAAGGTAACATCAAACTAACTGATCGTAATTTTGACTTGTTTCTACCAATATCTAGAAACAGTTCTCAAAATAAAAGTTACCTTTAAGAACAGAGTAAGTTATTGTGGATATTGGTAAAGTACAGCATTTTTCTATTCATCCCTAAACTTTTTTAGATTTCTTTATGTATGGCAGGTGTCCAAACTCACTAAGCAGACTTCTTTTTCTTTTCTTCAGAACTAACTACACAATTTGTTACTTATTAATTAAATGAGCATTTCCCTCCTAGAGCCAATTCTTTCATAACAGAATAAGCTTGGCTTAAATATGTATATATTTACATATACATATATATATTATATACTTAAAAATATACATATATATATATTCTTAACAACACCCCATGGTAAACAAAGCCAGTCAAATTCTAATGGGATTTTGATAGGAGATTGAGCAAATTTCACCATGGGAAGCACAAAGAACTAAAGGCAGCAGTGTATTTTCACATAGTAGCTCAAAATAATCAAATCATCCTCTATGGGCACAAATTTTATGATGTATGTATTGCACATATATTTAATTATCTCAAAACTCTACAAAGTAGATACAATTATCCCCAATTCTGCGGAGACAGACTGAGAGCCATCATGAAACTTACAAGGTAATGTAACAATTATTAGATGGAACAGAAATTCAAACCCAAGTGTCTGGAACGGAAATCATCACTCCTCTCTACTGCTACGCCTTCTCTTAGCAATTAGAGCACTGGGCAGAATGAAGCAAAGTGAAACTCTTTCTTTAAACCACCTGACAATACGTTTGCCATCCCATCCTCGTGCCAAACTGAAGTTAAAAGGAGAGACCAGAAGTCAGAAAACATGTCTAAGCCAAAAGCAGAAGTTCAGATGCAGAATTCTGTGCATGGGAAAGGAGCTAAAGGAGAGACACAGGGAAGGGAAGCCTAAGCAGACTTCCTGTCTCTCCATATAGGCGTCAATTTTCTTTCTTAGCCCTAAAAGCCTATACCATAACTTTTCACTCTTTTAAGTACCTGTGATGCTATTAAACCAGTAATAGAAGAAATAGTTGATAACTGTGCAAGCAGTAGTATACTTTCATGGTGAAAGTAAGTCAAGAGTGCTCTCAATGCACCTCAAGAATTAAAGTTTTGCATGTCATAATACCTCAGCAATAATATAAGTTGATTCAATAACTGCTTTATTCCTATTAATCCATATATGCATATATTTAAAATTAGTTTCAATTTTTGTTATGATGACTGTAAGCTCTAATTTCAACTCATCAGAAACCCAACCAGAAAATTTAAATGAGTGGAATTACTTTTTTTTCCACATAAAATTATGTATTTTGATGAAAAAGAGACGAAGACAAGTAAGGATAGAGCAAACAGAATTGTACTTTTAAAATTTAATTACGTTTTTGGGAATCTGAGAATGGCATACCTCATTTCCTTGGTAATCATGTTACCTATACTAATTCACTCTATTATTATTTGTTCTGGAGTATATCATTAATATAGTAATGAGCCAGAAAAATGAAAGTTCTAAACTAACACACACACACACACACACACACACACACACACACACAATGTGTTTATTTTAATAATCATGAAGCAAATTTTGAATTAAAACATAATTAAATTATCTTTAAAATAATAATTAAATTGATTAGGGTAAATTGGGAGCCAGCCAGGCACAGTGTTTGGGAAAACAAAGTCAGTAGAGAAACAGGAAAGAAAAAAACTGAAGCAAGTGAGCCCATCTAGAATGGCCAGAGGGGCAACTGACTTGACAAGAGGCCAAGGAAAGAAACAGCAACTAGGCCTGGAAGGGTTAGTAGGGTGGGGTAGAAGATCTGAACTTGTATGTGAGAGTAACAGGAAGCCACTGAAGAATTTTACCCAAGGGAGTTGCTCGATGGGATTTACGTGGTTTAAGAGCTCACTCTAGCTGATGGAGGTAGGGGCAAGAATCAATAATGAGGAAAGACGTTACAAGACCACTGCAGTGTTTCTGCAGAAGTTGATGGTGGCTTAAAAAAATGGTGGCAATGAATATGGGGAGAAGGAAACACATTTTAGAGAAAGGAGAGATCTTTGTGTGAAAGAACCTGTATCATAGAGGCAGTAAATATTTGATAAATGAGAGAATGAATTGTTTTAGAAAGACATTGACTTCCAAAAGTCCTTGCATGCTGGGCTTTTTCCTCAATAAACTGAACAAGGTGGCCCATTTTATTCAGCATTTTACAAAAATGGAAAAAACAAAAACAGGAAAACATTAACTTTTATGCCCTTTCCCATGTACTAAAAAAAGATTTTCCAGATAAATGATGCTTGTGTCTTCAAATAAATACTCTCACACCACCCGTAACATTTAAAAATACATATAAAAAGATCCTTATTTTTTTAGATAAAAAGGATGCCGGATTTTGTGTGTTTTCCCTAATATTCAAAATCATTATTATCTTTCTTAAATTCTTCTTTCCTCACCAATTAAGCCCTGCTGATTTCTTTACAAGTACTTCCTAAATAGTTAATATGTTTTCCATAAAATGAAATGTCCTTCAGCTTCTAGGAAGTTTTAAGGAATATTTCCCTTGAGATTTCTTTCTTATTTTCACTCTTCAACATGTCCCTATATCCTGCAGATGACCACCTTTCCTACTTCACAAAGGACAGCAGGCAGAAATTCCTCAATTTACCGCCCTGCCCTGGTTCCTCCAACATAATCTACATCACACTTACTATTTATTTCACCAAGTCTCAGTGGAAAAGAGTCCTCCTACCGAGCTTCTCTTACCTTGGTAGAAAAGTCTCCTTCATGTAATTTAATAGAGTGGAATGGTTGACCACAGTTCTGGATCTCTACGATCTCCACCCTACAATTCCTGAGTTCACAGTTACAACAACCATTCCCTTTCCTGTGCTTCTAATCTCTCTATCACTGGTTCTTCCTCACTAGCATGTCTGTATTCATGTTTCTTTCATTTCAAAACCACCCTTTCCAACAACTACTTAATTTCTCTTAAAAAAAAAAATCATCAAAGGCTGTATATATTCCTTTACTTATTTGATGGTTGGGTATTTCATTATTATACCCATTTTATTTCATTGTTATTTTTTAAGAACAGTTAATACATTTATTTATTTTTAAGTAAGCTCTGCGCCCAGTGTGGGGCCTGAACTCACAACTCTGAGGTCAAGAGTCACATTCTACTGACTGAGCCAGCCAGGTGCCCCATAATTGTACCCATTTTAAAGGGGACAGAAAGGCTCAGCAAGTTTACATAAACTTCCCAAAAGCTAAATAAACTATAAAGCAGTTTGGACAGAATTTAAATCAAGATATTCTCAAAGGCTTTACTTTACTTTGTAATGTAAAGCTTAATGCCATCAATGTCATTACATGTAACTATTGCTTCTTATGTGTTTGTTTTTTTAAACAATAACAATAAAAATTCGAACCATTCCACTTAAAGAAATATATATGAATAAATACAGAACGAACTGATCTTTCAAGATGTGTGACTGTACTAGTACAAGAACTTTTTCCCCCTGATTTTTAATATTATAAAAGCTGTTATTAAATATCAAAGTGTTTACTTCCGATAGTACTTTAAAAACAGCACAAATGGTAATAAAGTATTACTTGCATTTTGCTTTATACTATAAAACAATAGGTATAAAGATGTAATTTACATCAAAAGGGAGTAAAAGTATGATAACTTTTAGGCAAAATATATTTTATATGCCTATTTATTTATTTATTTATCCAAATTCAGTTTCATCTGGAAAAGATAGTCCAAATAACTAATACTAGAAGGGCAGTCTAATTATACATAATTCAACAAAATAAGGACTATCACCTCAACTGAGTAACATCGACAACTACAGAAGTCTACTACTACTCATAGTAGATAATTCTTAGTTTGCTCCATTACATTATTTTTTCTAATTTCTTAGCTATCCTTTTCAATTAAGTTAGACAGATGATTCCTTCAACAAAATTAACTACTTCGTTTCAGTACACTTTTGTCACTAAAGTCTTTAATTGTATTGTTTTATTTTATAAACATTCATTAAGGGCCTACTATCGGCAAGGAACTCTGTCAGGAGCTACATGTAGAAAGATGGAAAATGGGTGACATAGCTGTTATCTGACGTAGTTCAGGAAGAATGTTCAAAAGTCACAGGTGACCTCATGAAACTTCTGAAAGTACATTCATTTAAATAAAAACATTTAACCAAATTAATACATAGTATAGGCAAATTATATACAAATTACAATTTAATATATAATATATTAGTGACTAATGTACATCTCCACAGGACTATCTTTCTCAAATGTCACAGCCTCTGAAGGAACACGATAAAATCTTTGGTTATACTGAGGAACTATTTTCCTTTTCAGAAAATGTAAATTAGCTTCTTTTTGTGTATATACAAAAGTGCCACTAGTGTGGAAAGGAATGTGAATATTTTCGTATCTGTGCATGGCCAGGGCTTTCTGAGCATAGAAAAACAGAATTTGGGTTAAAGGACAAACTTGGAAATTGAAAGATGGCTGAATAGATAGTGAGAGACTTTGGGAGTGATTTACCTCCCAGGAGGGAAACGTTAACATTTCAAAGGGGGCTAAAGCCTGGAGCCATATATATATATATATATATATATATATATATATATACCATAGGATTTTTCAACAGGGAGTTGTGTTTTCTCTTCCTCTCTCAGAAGGAGAGGAGAGCAGCTAGATGCGAGCTTCTCTACAAATGCCTAGATCAATAATCTCGGGGTTCCTCTCCTGTGGTGGAAAATCTCCCTTTTAGTACTTGCAGATGCCACTATCTGTCTCTCTTCACAATGCTCCTGGCATGGGGGGGGATGGAGCGTTGGGAACAGATATGGTTATTGCTCCAAGAAACAACAGTCTGCCCAGATACAGAAACTATGTATTTGCTTTCAGGACAAAATACGTGAAGTGTACATTAAAAACTTAACATGTTGCACATCAGAGTTTAGGGGAAAAAAGTTTTTTTGAAGACACAGCTTCATTATACTGATTTTCAGGCAGATCAAGTCATCTAAACAGTCAATAAATGATCTTATTCAGCAAAGACAACACATTGATCCTCTTCATTTTGTCACAAGATTTCAGTAGAATTAAAAGTCAGGATGATTTAGAGCACCAAAGTTAGGCTGGCTAAAGGAAACAAAAAGAAAAATCACTTACTTGATATTATCAAGGCAGCCCGATTCAGGTTTCAGAATGGCAGTATGATGGAACATTTTATATAGAGCAATCCCAAGGAAGATGACATTAAGCTGGAATGTAAAAAGTACGATCATGTAGCATAACCGGAATATAAGAAAAAAAGGAAGTCTATTCTCCATACGGATGAGTTGTTCTGGGAAATTAGCTCTCACTATACTTAAAAAGGAACTTGATCATAGATGATTGCCTGGTATTTTAGTGAAGGCAAAAAGCCACTGTAAGGAATTGGGATACCAATGAGTTACAAAGCACTATTATGCCAAAATACATACAAATACAAAATCAGCAGCAGTTGGCATGATGCTGTGGAAATCGTAAAGCAACTCAAAGCCAAGTGTGTGTTTAAAAAAATATATACAGGTGTGTTACTATCTCTACCATCTGAACATGGCCCCTAATTTGTTGTTCAGTGATATGTATTGAAATGCTATGTTACAAATCATAAATACTAAATCAGTATGGTTTTGAATAGCTAGATCAAAAGGATTATACAATAGTGGTTAATTCTAATGCTACAACAAACTAGGATTAAAATCCAGGAAACCTTCAGTGATACTGTCTTGTCACTGGAAGCAGAGAGGGCACAGGACTTAAAACAAAAAGGTCCAGTGTGAATTCCATATATCACGTATGTGTAAACTGTATAGAAAACCACATATTCAATTGCACTTGTGACCTGGCTTGTTTATATGTTCCAAAATTTATGATTGGTGGAGACTAGGAAAATCCAATTATAAGCCCTCCTCAATAATAAAGTTCTACAATCCTTTATCTAATTCCAAAAGTCTGAAAAGTGAAAGTTTTAAAAAATTCATTGAGGGGCCAAAAAGCCTAACCTTAACTAACCCCATTTGATGGGAAAACCTGATTTGTACTGACATAAGACTCTTCTGTCTTTATTCTGCTTGCTCCTACTTTTCCAATTTTTTTTTTTCTGTTGAATTATTACTGTGTTTGGTTTCAGAGTCCTGCCTAGTCCCTACTGTGAGTATTGGTAGATGTGTTTGATTTTGGGCAACTGCTTATTCTCTACAGGGAATATTGTATAATATGCAATACATGTACCATGTTACTTTCCTAAAGTCTGAAAACTTTCTGAATTCTAAAAAATATACCTGCTTCAAGGGATTTCAGATAGTGAATTGTAAATCCATATTTTATTCAAAATCAAGAAGCCATTTAATTTAAAAAAAAATGGAGAACAATTTTGTATTGTAAAATCATGAGTACATAAATAATAATACTAAACATAGAATCTAAATTAGGATAAGGAATTCATATGTGAAATCAAGACATTATGCATCTAAAAATTCAGAGGAAAGTATGATTCCAGAATGCTTGCTTAACCATTTTTGCCATTCTCAAGTGAAATTCTTTTGGATTTTAAAGTTTTTGAGATGTTTATAAAAAACAAAACTAGAAGGAATAGTAAGGTATAGGACTGCATTTCCAATTTCCAATTCCATTCATAACTCAAATTATCCAAATGAAAAAGAAAGGAAATATATCGTTGTGAAACTTGAAGTCATTGCTGTTCAAAAACCTACAAAACCAAGTAGCTTATGTGAGGTTAGGCTCTTTTCCTCTCCAACACTTTTGATTAAGTATTTTATAATATCAAAGTAGACAATACTGAGTGTCTAACTGCTTGAGTTATAGAAGGTCAGGTAAGTAGATGATTTCCCCCAAAATAATCTATGTAAATCAAGCAAAGTCAGTGCAAGCATCGTGGAAGTTTTAGTTCTTGACCTGGGAAATACATAGTTAATGAGGAGTCCTTACCATTATTATCAAGGTCGCTGGTCCTATAAAGCTCCAAATGAAGTAGGTGTCAAGTCGGAGCCAACATCTGCAATGAAACACAAGGGAGAGGATGCTCAAGGACTGGCTGTGGGACATACATCAAGAGTGAGCAAGTGACAGAGAAGAATGTGAACTGCAAAGCATTCCACTGGGAGACAGGAAATATTACATTGCTTGTTCATTTAAATGCTGAATTATGTGCCCAATTTCTGACAGCACTATTGATGGAGTAAGATAATTACCCTGGGAAGAAGCAGGGGAAAAATGGCACTAGGCCTATTTGCTAAGGCCTTTTGTGTCTGTCATAGAAACCTTAGGAAAAAAAAAAAAAGGAAAAGAAAGAGAGAAAAAGCCATACACATAGCCATTAAATCGAGTAGCTTTAAGCTATCCTTTTCTCTCCAATTATGGTGCTACATAACCTGTCTATCAGCTGTCAGGCAAAGTGACATTTTCCTGTCAAGAAGATCTGAGGAAATTCAGTCCAAAGAAGAAATAAATTTGGTATCAGAAGACTGAGTTTTAATTAGGTTGGGCAGCCAACCTTTGAGAGCTCTTGTCTTAAAAAGTGCATTGTTACTGCCAGTGCTCCCGGGGTTGCAAATGGTCCTAAGCATCCCGCGAAGTTGATTCATGACCCAAAAGTAAATTATTAATCACTTAATTTCAGTTACATTTAATACTCCCCCAATTCTTAAAGCCTCTGGGAAATTACATTTTCATTCTTCAGGATGACAGGAAGACAAAATGCAAGTGACTAGTTATGAGAAAGATTAATGTAAATTTTGAACAAATTACATTTTATGTTAAAAATCATATCTGGAATTATTTGCCATTTTGCTAGATTTAAGGGATAATTAAAAAAAAAAAAAAGGAAAAAGAAAAAGAAAACATCTCCAGTAGACAATGTTCAAGAGTGGTTTGCTAAGTGCTACTGCTTGATTATTATGAAAATGTTATTCAAACCTCAGGATTAATGGAATACTAGAGAAACCACGAAGAAAGGCACTTATCAATGTCCATCAGTAAAGGAATGGGTCAATAAAGTGTTTTCTCCTCATATGATGAAATATTCTAAAACAGTTAAAAGGGCAGAGGTGGATCTTTATGTCAATGAGTAGACCATGGTAACGAATTTTAGCGAAAAAATAACATGAAAAAGCTATGCCATATACCTTTGAACACATAGTTGACCCTTGAACCACATGGGTTTGAACGGTACGGGTCCACTTGTATGTGGATTTTTTTTCCCAATAAATACAGTCCAGTACTGTAGTGTATTTTCTCTTCATTAGGATTTTCTTTTCTTTCTCTCTTTCTTTCTTTTTCTTTTCTTTCCTTTTTTTTTTTTTTTTTTTTTCCCCTTAAGATTTAGGGCACCTGGGTGGCTCAGTCAGTTAAGCATAGGACTCTTGATTTCAACTCAGGGCATGATCTCAGGGTCTTGGAATCGAGCCCCGCATCAGGCTCCCTGCTCAGTGGGAAGTCTGCTTCTCCCTCTCCCACTCCTCCAGCTCTGTTCCCTCTCTCACTTCTCTCTCTCTGTCAAATAAATAAAATCTTAAAAGAAAAAGAAAGATTTGATTTTCTTATTTGAGAGAGAGAGCAGAGAGAAAGAGAGAGCACGAGGGGGTGGGCAGAGGGAGAGGGAGAAGCAGGGCTCCATCTCAAGACCCTGGGATTACTACCTAAGCCAAAGACAAATGCTTAACAGGCTGAGCCACTTAGGTGCCCCAGGTTTCCTTAATAATATTTTGTCTTCTCTAGTTTACTGTATTGTAAGGACATGGTACATATTACATATAATATACAAAATATATGCTAATCGACTGCTGATATTATTGGTGAGGCTTCTGTCTGATCAATTGTAAGTTATTAGTAGTCAAGTTTTGGGGGGCATCAAAAGTTAAACGCAGATGGTGGACGGCATGGGGGTCAGGATTCACAGCTGTTCAAGCTGTATATTTAAAATAATACTCATATTTTTAACAGATATACATATGTATTTTTTTTAATAGAAAGGGAAAAAAAAATCAAACTCATGTTAGTAGTTGCCTCTCACATGAGAATAGGACAATAAGTGGACCAAAGGGCTTAACCATATGTTTTATTTTAATAATTACTGAAAGCAACATGCCAAAATGACAACAGCCTAACATCTGAGTGATAGAAGCAGTGATATTTATTATGTTTTTCTTTTTACTTTCCCATGACTTAGTTTTTTTTTTTTTTTTAAAGTTAAAACCTGAATTCCTAGGCAAAACAAAAATAACCATATACCAAAGAAAACAATTTTAAAACAACAAAATCTGACTTTCTTCTACTAAGGTAAGTACATGTAAACTAATTTCAATAGAAATATAGTATTTGTACTCCAAAAAGTAACTGATTACTAGTTCACATTTTTTACATAGATAATTTTTCTTTATTCAAGATACACATAATAATCCTACTTGAAAAAATCCATACTTGAAGAAATCCATACTTAAACTATTAGCTATTAGTTTAAGGACTTATCTTCTTTTTGGTCAGTTGTTCTAAAAATGTGGTCATGGAATATGGAAGTGTGGTACTGTCAATAAGTAGAAATAAATTAGAAAATTCAAGTTTGAAATATGAACATTATGTTCATGCTGACCATAGGCTAGTTTGTTATCACCCTAATAAAGGTGTGTGCATGTGTGGAGGGGGAAGCCCAGAGCCGGGGAAATGTTCTTAAGTCTCTCTTATTCTCAACAAAGATGATATTTTCCCTCAAGATAAGAACAATAAAAGACAGAGCCTGGACATTTTACCGGATTAAACACACACGCACACATGTACCAGCACGCACACATACACATTCACACACATTCCAAGAATGTTGCTGAAGTTATAACATGATACAATAATAATAATAAACTTTAAAATGACTGTTACCAATATAGCTCCTGTTCCTTGTAGGTCAAACAAGTTTTTGAGAGCTAATCTGCGATATAAAACACATTTTCAGCAAATTCTTTTAAAAGGAAAATGTGCCTCAAGAATTTCTGAAAAATGTTATTCTACAGGTGAAGGGGTTCTTATACAAATAATTCAAATTACATTATTACAGAGTGCCTTAGATTATGTAGGGGATTTTAAAATGTTAAAGAATCTCACCAAATGTGTTGTTAAAATAAAATAACGTTATTAAATTGTAGCCTTACAAAGCTTAACTTTTTTGAAAACAGTTTCAGCCAATTCTTAGTTGGAAATAAACATGCTTTTGGCACCGTGATCTTATTTAAATGTGAAACTGAAATTACTTTAGAAGTTATTATTTTTTTATTTTTAAGAAAACACTTCAATATCTATTTGGTATAATAGATTTAAGTTCCCTTTGGGACTGAATGGTGTAAGAGGCAATATGAAACACTTAAAATGTACTGAGTAAATCATCCCTTCATGAGAGCTGCCTGGGCTTGACCACCTTCTGGAAGGCAGTGTGGCAAAAATCCCTTTTCTAATTCGATTGCCATATGGCCATACCTGCTGTTGTTTTTGGCCACATGCTGGCTTTCTCAGAGCTTTCTATAGTTTCTCTCTTTCCCAGTAACTACCTTAAAAGTTTGTGTGATTCCTGCCCTGGGTTCCCTGTGCCAGTAAAGCATAGAGTTATGCGGGGTATTTATCACATGCACAGGCCTATATATCCCATGACATGGTATTCTAGAAGTCTAGGCCGTTCAATGTCACTTGGATAGAGTGAAAATGTGCTGATTAAGAGGAGACAAATATTAGAGGAACAACTTATCACACTAAGTCCAATGAAGTCCAGCTTGCGAATGGCCAAGTAGAGTTGCTATTGAGAATATAATTTATCTGATAATTGCCTTTATCCACTAAGCAACATTTAATTCGTGAAATCATTAATTTTAATAGACCATTTGTGTTAATCTTTAAGATATGTCAATTTCTTTTTTATTAAATGAAATTCAGTCATATGAATGTAATTGATGAAGTATGTTTATAGCTGTACTGTAACAAAAGAGATGAATTGCTGTTGAAAACCAAGTATATCCTAGGGTTACTACATGCTTATTTGAAATAATACTGAAAAATCTTAAAAGACCAGATCTATTTTGGAATCCAAAGGAGTACCTGTCACATATCATACACCTTGAACTTTTTTTTCCTCACTTGCCTAAACACAAAGATGTCACAAAAATTATTTCTGTAGCATTTTCTTTTTCAAATTGTAAAAGGCAACATATAATGTTATATATTTGATGAAGCCTTATGACATAATACAAGCTTACTGATTTAATATGCAAAAGAAATGGTGCTAATTCATAAGGATTCCAGAGTTATTGTCTTCCAAAATCTAAGAAACATTATTGTAAATTAAATAATAGCATGCTGATATCTGGATCAGTCTTCCTCAAATATGTCTGTTACCAATCCGGTAAGGACCACTTGATTCATGTTTACTCAGAAAAGAAAAAAATAAAATAATGAAACAACTTAATTTCTCAAAACAGGACAACCGAAAACCGTACTTCCAAAGCTTATTCTCTCCTACTCTTAAACTACTCACCACTTTATTTTCATCAGTCATTTTAACAATGTATGATTCTGCATTTAGAAAAATGGTAAAGCCAGTTACCCAACATATATAAATGTCACCTAAAACTTATGTTTTACAATGATTTTAGATGACAGTAACATTATCAGAGAGTAGTTTCTTATTCCAATTAGCATGTTAAATATAGTGCAATTAAAATGCTTTGGGACATCATGTTTTTGTCGCCTGTTTAATTCACTCTTATCAAAGTAGACATCTGACTACTCACCAGTTTTGTGAAATAATATAAGCTAACAATGGTGTTTGCTTATTTTCTACAGGACCCTACATTGTAGGCTGAACCATCCTTGGTGAGTATTAAATGTAGTCAGTAAACAATCTTTGGCTACTATTAGACCATGAAATTTACAAGTCTTAATTATATCAGGTTGTTTATAAGAGTTTGTATTAATACATCATCTTTTTTTCTCTGTAACATATGCAGATCTCTATATTTCTACTACATATATCTGGGAAGATTGAGAGAGAAAAGAAGGAATAAAGAATTAGGGCAAAAAAAAAAAAAAAAAAAAAGGAATGGGGGCATCTGGGTGGCTCAGTGGATTAAAGCCCCTGCCTTCGGGTCAGGTCATGATCCCAGGGTCCTGGGATCGAGCTCCACATCGGGCTCTCTGCTCAGCAAGGAACCTGCTTTCCTTCCCCTCTCTCTGCCTGCCTCTCTGCCTACTTATAATCTCTGTATGCCAAATAAATAAATAAAACCTTAAAAAAAAAGGGGGGGAGAGAAGAGGAAAGGGGACTAGTATATACTTCAAGCCTAGTAATTCCAGTTCTAAGCTTACTGCGTAATATGTCTGTTAGGTTCTTTTAGTGCCATATTCATCACAGTACACTCATGCATCTAATCTTGAAATACTTTGCGAGCAGGTACATGAACTGGAAAAATATTGGAAGAGCAATGCAGGAATGGAGTGTGACCAGTGGTAGTCAAGACTAGCATTGGTGGTTCAGCTACAGTTTGAATCTTAGAATTCAAAACTAGATCTCATACATAAAATGCAGGTTATGTTAAAAAAAAATGTAGGTTATGTTGTCTTAATGTCCCTGATATGTTATTTTTTAAAAAATAAGTTTTTCATTATTTCTTTAGCAAAATACATCTTACATTTTTATGGTGAACCACAAAGGTTAGAAAAGCACTATCTCTTTTAATTTATTATTACTAAATGTTGGAGTAAATCCCACATTGCTTAAATTAATTGGGGCAGCAGCATAAGAATTGTAATCACTACTCTATAAATGGATGCTTTTAATAAAATTTATTTTACAACTAATGTTGCTAATCATAAAGTTTGTATTCCTTCATTTGGATCAGCCAAATAAGATTAACCAGTAATAATAATAGTTCTAATTTAATACATGCATATATATATATATATACCAGATACTTTACATATATGCTTTCTTAAATATATATACATATATATGCACACAGAGATACACGTAAGTATGTATTTACTCATATATACAAAAACACATAGTCTCAAACTTTGTAATGGTTTTGCAAAGTATTTACATAATAACTGCCACATTGTAGATTGGAAAAGGAAACTCTGGAATACTAAGTAACTTGCCCATAGCCATATGACTAATAATTAGTTGAGCCAAATTTTATCCTTCTTTACCTGACTCCAAAGTCCTTGGCGCTCTTATGTGTCTCTCAAAGAAAACAAAGATTAGAGTTATAGAATAAATAAAAGTTCTATTTTTGTTGACACTCATAAATTCTCAATGAGTAGATGAGAAATTTATGTGCCGTACAGAAAGCATACATTGTTGAAACATGTCTCAAGCAAAAATATTCGATTTTTTAAAACATAAAGTCATTTCTTCATAAGTTAGTAAAAATTTTAGTATTTTTAAGCAGCTTTATTGCAATATAACATATATTATAAATCATCCATTTAAATATACAATTCAATGTTTTTGAGTCTATTTAAACGTTGTAAAATTATCACTGTAACCTAATTTGAGAATATTTTCATGGTGCCGAAACAAAACCTTGTACCCACCAAGAGTCACTCCTCACTGTGTCTATCAAATTCACTCCCAGTGGCTTCCCTAACTCTTTCCCAGTCCTAACAACAACTATAATTTTCTCTCTAAAGGTTTGCCTGTTCTGGATGTTTTATATAAATGGGATCATACAATGCACAGTCTTTTATGACTGGATTCTTTCATTTAACAGGACGTTTTTATAATGTGATCATCTTGTAGCACACATCAATGCTTCATTTTCATTTCTAAATAATCTATCATACAGAATGCATTTTGTTTATATCTTTTCATCAAATGTTGGACATAATAACATGCATATACAAGTTTTTGAACGAACCTAGATTTTCATTTTTCTTGGGTAAATACCTAGAAGTGGAATTACTGGGTCATGTAATAACTATGGTTAGCATCTTGAAGATCTGTCAAACTGTTTCCCAAAATAGCTAGCTACACAATTTTACATTGCCAGTAGCAGTATGTGCGGATTTTAATTCATACACATCTTCATCAACATATGTTAGTATCTGTCTTTTTTTATTATAATCTTCTAGTGGATAGAGTTATGATATAACTTGATACAACTCTATATGTGGAAGTTATCATATTTCTAAGAACTTAAGACCAACATTCGACTTCAGGGCCAAAATTTAATCACATTCTGTACATAACAGGACAGCAATCCAGATGTTCTCTTCAGTAGTTCTGGTATAGCCAACTCCTCAAAAGAAAAGATTATGCTCAACCTCCAATTCTTATGTATTATGATAATTTTACACCCAATCATAGGGTTCCCAGGTGATGAAATGAAGACACAACAAGCCATCAATCTCTAATACACATGCACATAAATCATGCTCTTGGCCTTCAATAAAATAACATATAGACACACAGTATTCCCCACACACATGGTGAATAATCTTCTTGATATATGTGAATGAAAAATACTTCTTCATTAGCTATCCTATTTCCCACTGGCCAACCCAAAATCAAGGTAATAATATGTTCAGTAAGGTGTATGCTTCATGTCAATAAATGTTACAAGTGGGAATATTTTACAACATATAATAATATGCTTGGAGAATTACTCCAAATTAATATGTAATCTCCTGTGAGTGGGTTGAAGTGCTTTGAAATTGTGAAACATATTAAGTAGACATGCTGTGCATATAACTTGCAGATACTACTAAGTTTCATGTGTTTTGTTTGTTTGTAAACTCTACCCCCGATGTGGGGCAGAAACTCATTGCCCCCAAATCAAGAATCCCATGCTCTACTGACTGAGCCAGCCAGGTGCCCCCATCAAGTTCAATGTTCTTTGGCTAGCTTCCTTCTTGAATAATACTATAAGCTGACATTTTAAAAAATCAATAATCACTTTTCTACTCAAATAATTATACTGGTTGAATAATGAAGTGAAAATAAGAAATGGGGAGGTTGCTTTTAACTAGCACAGGAGACACGACCTCTTTTAGAGTTGTTCTTAAACTAGTGAGCTAGGGAGATAAATATAAGATTTAATAGATGATTTATAATTATTTTCAGATCATAAAATTTGATTTCAATTTTTTTAAGACCTCAGTTATGCTTCCAGTACTCAAGGATGTTCTGATTCATTATAAATGTTTATGACCTAATTGACATCTTTTGGAAACCCCTTACAAAGTTTCAAGCCTGTATTTTAAGTCTTGGGCTATCCCTGGGCTTCATCCTTTTCCAGAGCCCTCCCTTCGCCTGGAACTGGCTCCTAATCTTTTCAATTTACCCATCACATTAACCATTCCTTTTTCCATTGTATACTTGGATTATAAGGGAAGTGGTATGAAATATAAATGTGATTTTCTCTTTAAATAAAAATTAACTGTTAAAATGGTTTGCACTTTTTTTGGGAATAGTGAGGTAATTAAAGTTTACATGAACTAATTAGTTTCAGGTCATAAAATGAAAGTACCTAGCATAGAATTTCTAAATCAGCCATGTTTAAATTTTGTTAAGTCAATGCCAGCTTTTATCTTCTGACAGTATCATTTACTGAATGGCTTCACTGAATGTGCATGTGAATAAGAGTATAAGAGAGACTAAGAGAATATACAAAAACAGAGGTAAAATTGAATAAATGCCCATTGTTAACAGTGCAATTTAGAACTGTGGTCCACTAGCTGAAAGCTTTTTCTTTTTCTTTTATTAAATGATTGTACTGGTCTTCTAATCTAATTTTTTAAATGTCCAATTATTGTGACTAAATGTAATTCTAAATACATTCTTGAGATAATGTCAGTACAAATAAAAAGATTTGATTAAACAACATCTGAAAATAATAATAAATTCTCTTACAAGGATTGCAAATTGATGGCAAACTAAGCAACTTCTCAAAATCAAATTATGTGTGCTTTGTGTGTATGAGTTTTGTACATAATAATCAGTTCAACAACCCTAAAACTTCATAGAAAAACATATCATAATCCATCAGCCGGATGGAATATGATGGTTACCACTATCTGTATCAAAATAAGTTATTTAACCTATAAAACTAATTTTATTTCTAATTTTATCTCATACTACCACGGATATGATTCTCTACTTTTTAGAATTGTAAGCTATTATTATCACTATTGTTAAAGGTTTCAGCAATAAGACCTCATTGTCGGTATAATAAAATATAATTAAATATATTAAGAGGAGAGAAAAGGGAAGAATGTTTATAATTATTTGGAGTACTATAATATATATTCAATGGCTTTATTCTAGAGGTACTCTTAAGTGGTTGAAACTGAAGTAAAAATTTAATAATGACAAAGTTCCAAATATAAGTGAAATAGATTTCTAAGACATAAAAATTCATTGTATTGAGCTTAATAAGAATTTACAGAAAAGAGCTGAAAATATGTGTCTGCATTCTGGTTACTTCCAGTTTTTTAAGATTGTGGACTTTACATAAAAATTCATTGTGTTGAGCTTAATAAGAATTTACAGAAAAGAGCTGAAAATATGTGTCTGCATTCTGGTTAGTTCCAGTTTTTTAAGATTGTGGACTTTATATATTTGTATTTAAAAAGATGAATGTAGGGGCGCCTCTGCCTTCGGCTCAGGTCATGATCCCAGGGTCCTGGGATCCAGCCCCACATCAAGCTCTCTGCTCGGCAGGGTGCCTGCTTCCTCCTCTCTCTCTGCTTTCCTCTCTGCCTACTTGCGATCTCTGTCTGTCAAATAAATAAATAAAATCTTAAAAAAAAAAAAAAAGACTTACATATCTGTTTAAAAAAAAAAAGAAGAAGGTAACACTGGCAAACAAAAAACAATTTGAGATAGATTTACATGAGAAAAAGTCATGAGATGAACAGGGAGTCAGGAATGTCATCTGAAGGTCAAATAAGAGCAGTTGACAATACTAATAGAAACTGGACCAACTAAGATTTGATAATAAGGAACAAGATATATAATTCTATATGCAGAGATCCTTCGAGTTGTGGAAAAATTCACTGTTTATATTTTTCTTTGAGAAGCTATCTTGATGAAACTCCTGATAGAAAACATGATCTGTTCATTTCAGCTTCTCAAGTAAATGCAAATGCCTGAGTAATGTTTCTTTTTCCACACCTGCTTCTTCAATGGGCAAAATAGACCCTGGATTGGATACATTCCCAACTGGTAGAAGTTAAACAATTTTTCCATGTATTCTGGAAGGTTTCTCTGCGGACGATTTATTTAAAATGTACAAATGAGACACTAAACACTTTGTGCCTGCCTGAGATAGAATTTTAAAGCAATTTTCCATATTCTTTTCTCTCCCTCTTTCGTTGCTCCTTCCTTTTCTCTATATCGGCTTTGCTGCTCTTTGTGTTGGGAAAAATCATAATTGTGGAACTGAACTATTATGAAGGCTTATTTTAAATCGGTGCTTGGGAAGTAAATTAGCCTCTCTTCCCACACAGTAATAATGTCAGTAAATGAGAGTTTCCAGTTATGGTGCAGGAAATTAAAGCAAGGATGGTCAAAGCTTGAACAGTCACAAGAGACTTACATATTATTGATTTTAAGGCAAGATAGATTCATACTACCAAGGAAGTGACATCTCTTTCAAAATAAATGATTAAAACACAAAGCAAACAAGTTTGAGTCAGTTTAGTGACAGGAAAATTTGCAAATATCTGAAAAGAAATGAAACACATAAAAGTAGAAGCAATTCAGGGACTGATAGAGAGCAAAATGAAATGACCTAAGAACAATATTTGAATATTAGCAGGTCACAAATAACTATATCATTCAATTTTAATATCTTAGAGGGGATATGCTAATTAAAATGTAAAATCCTATGACCTAAGGAGAATGACGGCTCGTGGGTTTCTGTTTAAGGGATAAAAATATTTTAAAATGAGATGGTGGTGATGTGTGAACATTGTGAATGTACTAAAAACTACAGCAGCATACACTTTAAAAGAGTAAATTTTATGGTATGTGAATTATATCAATACAGGTGTTATTTTTTTAAAAATCTGACCTACCTAATTTCCCTTCACCTAAGAGGTCTTTGGAGGCAAGCTCTTTTAATGCTTTTATCTAATCTAAATTTATCTAATCCCAATTTGTTCCATAGTTGGCACTGGGATCCACAAAATGAACTCCGATTTGACCACATTTCATAAAGGTTGGATTAAGAAACAATTACTATTAGTTACGTTTAGACAAATAGCCTTTTACAGCCTTTCTTGCGCTCAAGAGAGAAAAATTCAACAGAAGTGAGATGGTCTTCTTTCAACTGTATTGTCGCGACAGATTCTACTTTATGTTCCCAGTAATGCTTCTGCTTGTCTTCCCTCCTCATGAATCCTCTCTCAGGGGAAGTGAGCTGCTTGAGTGCCAGCATATTCAGGCTGCTGATGGCTGGTGGAAAGTCATGAAATTTGGCTTATTAACTTCTGTACAAATTGATGTTATCTAACCTCATCTGAGCCTTCAGTGCTGCTTGGAAATCTTTTTATTAATGTTTAATTGGCTCCTTAGCCCATTTTCCATAGTGCTTATTTCAAGACTTTTCAAATTTCCTGTCCTCTCAACGTGACCTCACCTGTTCACTGAGCAAGTCCGCTTCTTCTACTTGATGGGAAAGTTGTTCCACGTTGAAATTCATCTTATCTGTTCTTTATTTCACACTCATCTTAGAAGAGAGGGGTCATTTTACTTTTCCAAAAACATTCCTAGTCTAGTGGAAATGAATCTGATCTTTTTTATCACACATCTGCCACTATCTAGCTCTATAACCATGGGCAAGGCAATTAATTTACCTGGTCCTTGATTATTTTCATTTGCAAAATTAATGACTTGGATGAGGTGTATTGCAAAGCCAACTCCTGTATTAAATCAAGGTTTTGTTAATCTTATGTATAATCTTATGCTTTTCTATCCCTCTAGAACCTTCCCTTTCATTCAGCCTCTCTATATATTAAATACAAATAAGGCATACACATGTTCCCTCTATTAATCTCCTTCTATGAAATGCATTTTTCCCACCCCCGAGACATTCTTTGTACTTCATTTTGAAAAAATCTTCTTCATTTCTGTAACCACAAGTTAATGTTTTACTATTTCTCAAACATTTTCAGGCTACAGGTAATACTTTTAAGACTCTACTTTCTTGCTATTGACATATCTCTTCAAACCTTCCAGTCTGGCTTCTGCTTCCAGCATTTTCAAAATAATTGTTGCAAAGGACAAATAATTTTTCCTCCGTGCTTATCCTCTGGAATTATCTTTGCTATAGAACACCCCAGCTGGTGTTCTGAAATACCATCTTGAAATGATCTTCTCATTCTCTTTTAAGGTTCTTTTAAAGGCTCTCATTCTCGTTTAAGGCTTTTTTTTTTTTTTAAGATTTTATTTATTTCTTTGACAGACAGAGATCACAAGTAGGCAGAGAGGCAGGAAGAGAGAGAGAGGGGGAAGCAGGCTCCCTGCTGAGCAGAAAGTCCAATGCGGGGCTTGATCCCAGGACCCTGGGATCATGACCTGAGCCGAAGGCAGAGGCTTTAACCTACTGAGCCTCATTTAAGGCTTTTGTCTCTATTTTTATTTTCCCACATCAAACTATGTCCTAAATGAGGGTATTCATTGGAGCTCTCTCTTGGTCTTCTTTCTGATTTTTCTTTTGAAACTTTCATTCATTCTCAGGATGCCAACTATTACACTGATGTCAATTACAACATATTTTTCACTGAATTCCTTTCCAGGACATGTATGTCTCACCAATTTGAGTGTATACTGAAAGTAACATTCATCACTACAACCCAATACCCACCTGGGGAAAAAAAAAGGGGGAAGAATAACAAGCTGCCCCTGCTCCTATTGTTTCTCTTTCTGTTAATGACATAAATTTCTATCCAGTGACTAGTACTGACAGGTCAGGAAGAAGAGAAGCCATTAATATCAGGGACTATGCTGTCCTCTGAATACACATCTTCTGACATAGCTAGTTCTTCATTTGACAAATGTCCCAGTGCCCTGAAAGATATTAAAGCGTTCATCTTCGTATAATTACTCAAGGCTCTGATGTAGCTGTGGGAAAATTAAGCTGTTTTAAACAGCATCCTACTGAATCTCGGGATTTTTTTTTTCTCTCTCTGTATCATAACAAAAGTACAACCTTGGATTGAATTATCCGCATTTGCTTCTCCAGTTCTATCATTTATTGCTGTGAGGTGGTACAGAGACGTTAGCTTCCAAGAAAATCCAAAGCATGTATTTCAACTAGATTTCCAAAGAGAGGGGGGGAAAAAAGGAAAGAAATGATAAACTCACACTTTATCTGTGCCGTAACTCCTGTAGTCTACCGCTGCTGACACAGCCACAATGAGCGCGGGCATCCCGTAGCCGACCAGGTAGAAGTATTTCCTCCGTGAGTGCTCGCTCTCGAAAACCTCCACCAGCATGATGTAGAGCTGCACTCCCTCCAGGAACATCCAGGTGAAGGCGGCCAGGAAGAAGAAATGTAAGAGGGCAGCGAAAACGGCACAGGCAATCTAGGGAAGGGAACAAAGCGCTCGAGTAAGGGCGGAACAAAATCTACCATAACGTCAAAATCAACATTTAGCAACACTGCGGTCACACAAGAGGTCTGCAGAAGAATAATCTAGACAAGATTCTTAAAATTCTGATGTTAAAACCGAAATAGAACTGATCCTTCATAACCACATTTAACATTTTTTGTAATAATGGCTTACAGATGACAGCATAGGATGATTATAAAGAAATACTATTAAATAATTTAGGAAAAAACATCTAATAAGAGCCTATTATTGATAATTATTACTGAGATTAGTCTAAATTTTAAAAACAACATCTCATGCATTATTTTTCTTGGCCATGATCATGTGTATTCTATCACTAAGTCCTCTAATTGTAAATGAAAAAGGAACATTAAAACCAAGGAGAATAAAAGCTCTTAAAGTTAAAAAGTATAACAATTACAGTAATTTTGTGATGGAATCATTACTTTGCTATTATTATTTGCTGGTTTATTTCTTTTCTGCCTGGTTTCAGGAAGGATTTAAAGTGACATTGGGAAGTTCATGCTGCAAAGTGTAAAAGCAGGTCTGGTTAAAATAAAATAAAATAAAATGTCCAGAGTGCTTTCTTTCTCTCATTTTCCTTTATTGTAAGAAATGTTGGGCTGGACAAGCTTGGTCAAAAAAGACAGCTGGTCCTTATTTTGGCATATTCTCTAAGGCACTGCAAGTTTCATCTGAACATGTACTGATTATCTTATGTCAGTTCTGAAATTTTCACTCCTTGGGGAAGTGGAGGTCTTTATTTTTTAAGAAATCCTAAGGGTGCATGGGTGGAGCAGTCATTTAGGCCTCTGACTCTTGGTTTCGGCTCAGGTCGTGGTCTTGACGGTCATGGGATCAGTCTGGTGGGGCTCCACGCTAACCATGGAGTCGGCTTGGGATTTTCTCTCCCTCTTCCTCTACCTGCCCCCCTCTTTTCTCTTTCTCTCTCTCAAATAAATAAATACGTCTTAAGAAAGAAAGAAATCCTAACTGAAATATATATCTCCTACTAGAAAAGGGCAAAAAACTTATAGACATTATCAGATTATAAGGGATTCAATGATGAGTATATGGTCTTTGAGAAAGAGACAAAGGGCAGGTCAGTTTCATTGCGTCAGAGAGATGACATTGACGGGAGATGAGGACGTCCCCTATCAGCAGGCTAGAGAGAAAGGACAGCCTAATCACCACCTAAGAGTCAGGAAGAGAACACCTATTCAGGAACAAGAAACTGAGCTAAGACATGCTCTACTCCAACTTTTCATATCAATCTTTGCTTTCTATGCTACTTGTCGTAAGTTAGTTTTGTACAGTATACAACATGTGGTGAGGTTTATCATACCATATGTACATCAGGAAACAGGAAACAAAAGAATAAGGTTTCTAAGTGAAAAGAAATCACACAACATTTGAATTGCAGGTTAACAAGAGAATGAAATGATTCCTTCTTGGAAAATAACACAGTTTTCCATTCCTTGCTTTTTAGAGTTAGAACCTCAACTATTAATTTTTGTTATCAGAAGATTTTACTTTTTTGGGAAAAGAAAAGTACTCTTTGATTGCTTATTCATATGTATGCATTTATGGAAAAAGCTGTCACATTTGTATATGATAACCAATTAAAAGTATAATCACCATAATTGTACCCTTTACAGCCATTAATCATGAATGTGTAATCACCAACATGAATCCGACTGCATTTTTATTGAAAAGTACTCCGTACTTATGGACACATACCAGAGAACAGCATTAAGTGAATGAATTATTTACTATGCCGACACATCTTCTAAAAAACGTTAAGTTTTCTTTTCAATTACAGTTTTGATCATGAGACCAAACGTACTGTGAATCGTAAGTAAATAGAATGGGCCTCACAAAAAGTATAAGTAAGCATAGTCTGTTGAGTAATTAGATACTGTTATTTGTATTTTCAGTTTGGTTTTACCAAACGTTGGCCAGTGCTATTCCTTTTCCCCCTTTCTTTCCCTACTACCTTCCTTTGCTCCTCTTCTTTATTTTCTCACATGACTAAATACAGTTTGGAATAAAGTATAAAGCTGACATTAAAGATGTCAATAGGACTTGTACAAATACAATGTGTCAAACAAAATTTGGGAAGAGTTCATAAATTCTGAAATGTCCTATAGTCTGAACTATTTTCCAAATATGTCCATTAGAAAAACTCATTTTAGGCATGAAGTTTTAAATATGATATAAACTTTTTTTTGTTTTGTTTTGTTTTAAAGTATATGATACGGCCGCCTACCTTGCTAATTCAGAAAAGCCTGCAACTCTTGATCTTGGGGTCGTGGGTTTGAGCCCCACTTTGGGTATAGAGATTACTTAAAAAAAATAAACTTTAAAAAAAGTTTGTGATAAACTTTGAAAAATAACAATTATATCTATTAGGAAAGATACTCTTCTATTCCCCAAATGATTTTACTGAAATTTCCCCCATATTCTACTCTGATAAGAACAAAGCAAAACATGGGACACCTGGGTGGCTCACTTGGTTAAGCATCTGCCTTTGGCTCAGTCATGATCGCAGGCTTCTGCAATAGAGTCCTGCATTGGGTTCCCTGCTCAGTGGGGAGCCTCCTTCTCCCGCTCCCTCTGCTGTGTGCACTCTCAATCTCTCAAATAAATAAATAAAATCTTAAAAAATAAAGAAGCAAAACAAAACAAACACACACAAACTAATGAGGAGACTTAATTCTTGAGAAAGGCAAGGTTATGAACAGAATTTCTCAAGAAATGTAGGCATACGCCCTAACATTTGTTGCTTTTTTACAACAATGGAGTAAAAAGGCCGGGGGTAGAGCTGATAATTTGAATAATCTGAAAATTGAGATTTTCTGAAAATCTAACTCTGAAAATTTATATCAGATCTGAAAATTTATAACTATCGCAGACAACTGGAAGAGAGGTTCCATTCAAACAAGAATATTTTGAGTACTGGAAAGCTGGAAAAATGGAGACATTCTTTCCTAATATCAGTGTAGGTTGCTTACGGGTTGGTCAGTTCGGTTGATCCCGATCAGGAAGAGAAGTTCAGCTACAAAAAGGCTGATGCAGAGGTTCTTGTGGATGGTATTGCGGTCACTCTGGAGCCCGCGGAAAAAGCAAAATGTGAAGATGCAAATCAGGAGACAAACAAGGGACAGCAAAATTCCAACCCACGTGATCACATCCAGAAGAAGGTCATGGACCGCATCACTGTGCTGGAAAGACAACAGAAAAGCCGTAAGTTGCAATTATGCATAACAAATCATGAAGTCGTATGAGGACCTGGATTCATGATGCATGGTTTCATAATGTACTAGGCACACACAGTGAATAAGATAACTTAATTATTTGGGTTTCCTAGTTCACAGGTAAAGCATTTAATATTCTCTGTGAGGTGTCAATCAGCTTGATATTCAGGGATGACAATAGTGTTTGCACTCCTCTTGGTCAAATGTATTTTCAGGAAACAAATAGTTGAAGCAAGTCAACATAACTCTGGCTTATGATTTCAGGGAAAAGCTGTATTTTTTCAACTCGTATCACTTTTATAGTTTTTTTTTTTTTTTTTTAAACAACCCCACTACGGAATACTCTATTTAAAAAACTAAGTTATACACTTAGGGAAGTGGTGTTTCAACTGAAATGCTTTCTAAATCACCAAGGGACTTTTTAATAATAATAATAAAAAAAGATACAATTCTTCTGCCATTTAAGCTCTTTATCAAGATTTCCAAGTTTGAGTTCATAAAAGTATGCATTTTTGTAAAGATTCTCAGTTAATTCTGATGAACAGCCACATGCACATACCATTTATTTAGTGGAAGATCTAAAAGAATGAGGATATCACTGGATTTATATTCATATTGAATGGCTTAAGGAGATCAAGAAGTTTGATCCTTAAAGGGTTTTGCATGAAAAGAGCCTGTTATATACAGATGGAAAATAAGCATTCAATATTACTATCTCCAGTAGCAGCATAAAACAGGGCTAAGAAAAAGAAGTTCATAAAAAGCTTCTGTACTAAAACTACATTTTTGGGGGGGCTCTATTAAAATAGTCCTGTGGGACCCATTCCTATCATGTTCCTTGCTCTGTGTCCTATCTCATTTCTGTCCTTCTAAGATTCCAAACTCTATTCCCTCTCCATGGTAGCTTGCCTTCACCCAAAACCACTTCTGTGAAGCATTAAAATTTTAGGGTGGCCCAACATATCAGAATGCCAAGATGTTGGAGCAGAGTTGAGAAATTGTCTATGACCATCAACGCTTCTTTTCTTTGTAGTTGCTTAAAAAGCCCTGAAGACCTAATTTCCATAAGTAGGGGAACAAATAAGTAACAGTTGATTTATAGAAATGATATTTTGAAGTATAATAGAAAATCAGTGTTCTAAATTTATAGTCACAAACATGGATACTTCTCAAAACCTAAGGCCCACATTGGGCTCTCTGCCTGCCTCTCTGCCTACTTGTGATCTCCCTCTCTCTGTCAAATAAATAAAAAAAAATAAAATTTTTTAAAAATAAAAAAATAATAAAAATGCAAGTGACAAAAGAATCTTATACAGTATAATGCCACATATACAAAATTTTTAAAAAACAAAAAAACAATGATATTGATATTTATGGATATATACTGAAGTAGTTAAAGTGTGGTATCAGCATGGGGCATTTTTTTGTTGAAAACAAAGCGATACGTTTCTAATTAACATCTTTTTCAACTGTGTAGATCATACACACCAATTTTTATTTTAAGATGGAAGTCACTATACTTAGTGACTTCCACACTGCTGGCTCACTTCAAAAATACTAAATAACCAGGTTTTCTGGTGTTGTTTGTTTTTTTTTTTTTTGTTTTTTTTTTTTATATGGAAATTCTCCCAAGCCAGTCACTATGCTATAGCCTAAATCACAGCCCTTCTCAGGTCACCAGATAAGACTTCACAGTTATTTGATAAAGAACTCTGCTAGAACACTGTCAGTGAAACAGTTCTGAAATATTCCTGCATAACTCTAGATATATTTCCCGGAAGGAGCTCAAATCATGAAAGAAAACTACATGAAATTTTGCTGTAACTGCTTTGTTCTCCAGGGGACACTACCAAGTAGTGTTGGGTCTCAGATAGCATAAATTACTTTTACTGTTTGAGAGTGGAGAGTGGTTAGAGCTACCTAGCTCCCTGAACAGAGGGCTATTTGCTCTCTTCTTTGACTCAAAGGAAAGATGCTGTGATTGAGTAACAAGCACCAATGTTCAGCACAGCAGTCTTCTGTAATGGGAAAAATGGCAGGTATAATACATTCTCAAATGTATCCTAAAGACCTAAAACACTAACAAAAAGAGAGAGAGAGAGAGAGAGAGAAGAAAAGAAAGAAACCAAAAAAACTCCTGCCTTTGTCTGGGTAGTTACATTATTAGAAATGTATTTACTTTTACTCAGTGTCTTCCTAAGTCCTTCAAAACCCCCATGCAGAGTCATTAAGAGAAGAATACCAGATGTCAAAACATCAGTACAAAAAGTACATTACACTCAAAGACAGAACAAGAAAGTCTAGTGATTAATTCACTTTTCAGGTCTCACTGTCTAGCTCAGAAAACATCAACACCAACCACCTTGTGTATACTATCCTGAGATAGTGGCACCCTTCAAATACAACTCACCACTTGAATTTCATAAATAAGATGAAAGAAAAAGAACAATGGATATTAAATCCCGATAAGAGTTTTGAGAATAGCCCTCTTTATAACAGTGCGCCATAACAGAACTTCCAGGAGGCCACGCCATGAAAAAAACCAAACCAAACCAAACCAACAAACAAACAAGCGCCTTCGAGAAGATGGTCATTGAATAAAACTCTTAGATATTATTGTAACAATGTGATAAATATTTTTATTTTTAAAGTTCTACATTTCTAAGTACTATATTACTCAATCACCTATAATATGTACTATATACCATTATGTGCCTTATTAATTTTATATCGTATTACTGTTATATCCCAGCACCTAGTACTGGGCTTGACACACAAAAATGCTTAAGAAATACTTGCTTTTGAGTGATGGTACTCAAAAGTTCTAGATACTCTGCCTAGAACTTAGCCTTAGAGCTGAATTCTCTATGTCAGTAGAGCTCTGCATCCATTAATCTCCACTGGATGTTTAAAAAGTTATCAGATATTACATGTCCCAAACTGAGCCCCTTATCATATCCTGTTTCTCTCTCCACTGTCCCAAAAAACTTCTCTTCCCTCTGTTTTCCCATTTCGGTAAATAACAACTTCATTCTTTGAAGTATTCTTGCCCCAAACTTAGAAGTCATATTGATTCTTCTGTCTCACCAAAATCCATCAGGAAATCTTGGAGGCCCTGCTGCTCATCACCTCAACTACACCAAATTGGTTGGAGCCGGCCCTTTTTTAAATAGCCTCCTAACTGAACTTCCGATTTTGACCCTCGTTCCCTGTATATTCCCTCTATATTCAACAAGATAGAGAAATTCTTTTTAAATATAATTCAGATTCTTTGACTCATTGATGAAAGCCGTCTGATGTTTTCCACTTCAATGAAAGTAAAAAAATACTCTTCCCCTATGATCCTCTGCCTTGTTCTTTAAATTCTACATATCAGTGAGATAATATGGTAATTGTCTTTCTCTGATTGACTTAGGATCATAGGGGAAGAGAGAAAAAGAGAAACAAGAGGAAACCGGAGAGGGAGACAAACCCTAAGAGACTATTAATTTTGGGAAACAAACTGAGGGTTGATTGAGGTTGATTGAGCATGGGGGAGGGTGGATAGGGTTGCTGGGTGATGGACATTGAGGAGGGGATGTGTTTTAACTAGTATTGGGTATTACATAAGACTGATGAATCACAGTTCTGTATCCCTGAAACAAATAATACATTAAATGTTAATAAAAAAAGAAAAAGAGTAAAAACCTAAATCTTTCAAGGGTCTACAAGGCATTCTAACTTCTGCATATCTGTGACATGGTTTCCTATCCACCCCTTCACTCAGTTCATCCCACCTAGTGGGCCTGCTCCATTCTTTGAATATGCCAAAGATGTTCCAGTCTCAAAGGATTTGTCTTTGATGTTCCTTCGGCCTGGAATATTCTTCCAAAAGATAGCTGCATGGCTTACCAGCTACCTTCCTTCAGTCCCTCACTGAGATGTCACCTTTTCACAGAGGGTCCTTCTGAGTCACCATATTTAAAATTTCAAACACCTTTTCCCTATTCTTTTTTTTTTCCTATTACTTTTCCTGTATTACTTTTCTCATCAGTACTTGTCTACTCTATATATTTTGTTAATATTGCTTGTTGATTGTCTGTATCCCCCAACTAGAAAATACATTCCAAGAGAATGAGTTGTTTTAACTCTTCTGATCACCAAGGGATCTGCAGGTCCTACAAAACTGTCTCCCACAGAGTGGATGCACAATTAATGTGTTGACTAAATAAAGAAATCTCGCTTAAATTATCCCTACATTCTCGAATAGATTTAAATTATAAAGTAAAAGTTATAGCATGCTGTCCATTACACATTTTGGGGGACTCTTGGGTTCTTAAACTACCTGCTCTAAAATCTTTTTTTTTTTTTTTAAAGATTTTATTTATTTATTTGACAGACAGAGATGACAAGTAGGCAGAGAGGCAGGCTGAGAGAGAGAGGAGGAAGCAGGCTCCCTGCCGAGCAGAGAGCTCCATGCAGGGCTTGATTCCAGGACCCTGGGATCATGACCTGAGCCCAAGGCAGAGGCTTTAACCCTCTGAGCCAACCAGGCGACCCCCTGCTCTAAAATCTTAAGTAAAAGATAAAATTAGAGTTGGAAAATAAGAAGGTTGAAACACCATAATATCTTAAGATATGCTGAAATGTCAAGGTATTAAGCAACTATGACAATGGAGACCAAACTATGCCCGGAAGAAGACTGTAGGAGTCAATTACAGAGTCCAAAGGCATGGAGTTAACCTTATCAGTCCGATTTCACAATTGTTATCTTGCATAAACTACTTAACCTTTTGAATATCAAAAGCCTCATACACATAGAGATAAAGTAAGGCTTCAGATTTTGTGATAATTAAAATAATACATATGAAAGCAAAAAAAAAGAAATTACATATATGAAAGTGAGAAAGTCTATGTTATTTTTTGTTTGTTTGTTTTGAGAAACGTGGGATCTTTTACATAATTCTTACACAAGGTCAACGTTTCTTATTTCCGTTTATAATCTGAAAACAGGGGTGCCTGGGTGGCTCAGTTGGTTAAACGGCTGCCTTTGGTCAGGTCATGATCTTGGGGTCTTGGGATGGGGCCCCATGTTGGGTTCCTTGCTCAGTGGGCAGTCTGTTTCTACCTCTCCTTCCGCCCCTCCCTACTATGCTCTCTCTCTCTGTCAAATAAATAAATAAAATCTTAAGGAAAAATATGAGAACAGTCTTGATTATTTTCTTGTTTGACAGCAACTTTCATATAAATAATCAAAAGTCTGTATGAATGATAAAGGATAGATCAGAAAAATAACAACTGAACAGAAATAAATTTTAATGTTAACTAATGACACAAAACATTATTCCAACCAACTGATGAATTACCTAAATTCACTTTGTAACATTTCCAATTTAGTTTATGTTATTAATAAGATGTGTGTTACTGATGAATTAAGGTCACAAAATTCCTACATCATTCAAAGGGAGAAGATTTTTAACTTTAGAATTTGAAATCTACATTCATTACTGTACAAATATGTTTATGACTTTTGAATAATAAAAGACAAATTATTGTCTTTTATATAAAGGGGATCAATTTCACCTTTATATTCTTCTTCAAGTTATAATGAAAAGATAAAGTAGCAACACAAGATACATACCTAATATTTTCCCCCAGAGTCTGTACCATTCATAGACTAGTATAATTTGTTGGAAAGAATGTTTATGAACTCAAAAATTTTTTTTAAATACAAAAAATCGAAACCTTCAAGGAGATTAACTTCTAAAGAGAAGATGGTGAGGCAGGAGAGAAAATTTCCAGGCAGAAAGACAGGGTGATTCCCAGAATGATATTCCAGAAATGAGATATTTTGGGGAAATGGAATCATTCTATCCTCTCTACAAAGACATTTTTATTAAAACAATACTTGTTTTTCAGGCTTTCTATGAGGTTTCTATTCATACTGGAAATGCCAAATATTTTGTAAAACCTGTGGAAAATTTCTGATTTTCCCTTTTACATTTGTCTTTGTGAATTTACTTTGTCCTATTACTATGGAGAGCTTGCTGAGTAACTCAAATGCCACAACACGGTGAGCGTCACATTTGGGAAAGAAAAATGCCATAGACAATGATGTTTTGTGAAAGCTACTCTGTCAATGTAAAATAACCAATTATACAAGTAGGCACATCTAATACCCAAATTTACAGAAAAGGGAAATGTGATTTTTGTCTTATGATTTTAAAATAATTCAATCTGAATACACTAAGACCTTCTGTGGAAATCCTGATGTTTCTAACATTATTGTCCAAAAGAGAAGTCAACAAACAAGATGGAGAAATAGATTTTGATATGGTTTTCACTTTAACTGCATAAGTGTTTTCAGATAGGACACAAACTATATGAATTAATTTTGAAACTTTCTGGATGATTTATCTTTTTTCAGAATTTTAGAAAGTTGCATTTTCCAAACACTATTTGAAAATCACCCTACAGTACTTATTAACTGTGGGCCAGTAATTATCAATAACCTGTTTTACTTTCTGCATAATAATGTGTACATTTAAATGTTCAGATTTGTTAAAGCATAATACCATGGTTTTTAAATTGCCTCTTAAACATATGTCGTTCCAAAATATTTGTAACATAGCTAAATAAGTTTTCTTTCTTTCTTTTTTGCAAACATATGAGCACTTGTCTTCCTACTAATGTATCACAGAAGTCAGTAGGTTTACAAAAGACTATTTTCTGATAAAAGTTGTATAAACTCTGTAAATCAGTTCCTAGCATAGCTCTAACTCTTGGGAAACAAGTCATCAGACATAAAGTTCACTCTGCAAATGCTTGAAAAAATAAAGGGCTCAATGAATTCAGGAAATCAGGATTTCCTTTAAAGAACAGGATGAAGGTCAAAGTTGAGTAACCCAGAAAGAAGAGCAATATAACTGTGTTTCATAGGATTTTTACAGTAAATTAACCAAAAAACTCAGCAACAATTTTCAAGTTTGTATGACACTGAACAAAATCAATCTAAACATTCTCAGGTTCTTAATTGCTAAGAGAGAAGCACTAACAAGTAAGAGAACACAAAAGATCCATAACGAACTGTCCTTTGGATTTAACAGATCTTATTCAGCACATCTCCTTGGTTTCAAAAACATAGTATAGCACACTCTACGTTATTGGAAAGTTTCTTGCTTTGAGTTAAAAAAACAAAATATGGGGTGCCTAAGTGGCTCAGTCAGTTAAGTGCCTGACTCTTGATTTTGGCTCAGGTCATGATCTCAGGGCTATGGGATCAAACCCCCCTTCTATGTGTTGGGCATGGAGCCTGATTAAGATTCTCTCCCACTGTCCCTCCCCCTTTCTCGCTCCCTTTTCTAAAAATAAAAATTAATAATGATAATAAACAAAATCTCACCATATTTAGTGAGCCAAACTTACAGCTATCATAAAGAAGTAAACAGAAAAGAAAATAGTAGAGAATGTAGGAGCTAAGTAGCTTACTGGAGCTGAGCGTTAAGCAGAGAAACAGGTTACAAAGGGTAGATTAAAGCTGATAAACCAAAAATTGATTAGTGATCAGTTAGAATGTTTTAAAGGAAATTAAATGATTGAGCAGTAAATAGGAAGATTTTAGAAGTGTCTGGGGTGATGGTACAGAACGAGGCCAGGCAGACAGAAAATTCCATCTTTAGTGTTTCTGTGTTAAGTAAGGTGACGATGATGATAAAAGCTAAAATACCACTTAAAGGTTTCGTATTCTGTTGGAAGTGCTTATTTGCTTTATTAGGACACCGAAACATACAAAACATTATGATGCGACATTATTATTATCTCTAGTTTATAGATGAAGAAACTGAAACACAGAAAGTAAGTAATTGACCCCCCACATGATTCAACTAATATGCAGTATGGATAAGCTTGGTGGGAGGGTGACTGTCTAGGTTTGCTCAGGATGACCCTAATTTTAGTATTATGTTTTTGAATTCTTGGAAAGCCCTCCCCAAGACATAAAAGAGTTCCAGCCATCAGACATGCTTCAGAAAAGCACAAATCTGTATGACAGCCTAAAAATCAGAGGTAGGAAGCTGTACTATCTGCAGTGTTGACTGGACGCAGTATTGATCACCTGGTTTCTTTAATGACTCTTGCTGCTTTCACCCTGACTCTTGACGTTGGCATCTGTGATTTGCACTTCGCACTACTAGGTCATCCATGGCTGTGTCGCCCCAAGTGAGACAGTGTTAGTGCTTGTGATCGTGTCTTCCTCTATGACTTTAGGTTAACTTTGTGCTTTGTATCAAGATAGCGCTACTTCAATTGTGAACATTGTAAATATTGTGACCATGTTTCTAACAATTCATTGGTGAAACTGAGAATGACCGTAATATAATACTATGACAATACCAAAAAAGACAGCATAATAAAGACACTTGGAAGAATACATAAACCCAGATTAGAGAGGTAACCAAGGCAGGACATTCTGACCCATATGCAGCAATGGATTTGGGACCACACAGACACAGGAAAGAGAACGTTTATGAATGTGCATAAGGAGGTTGGATCTCACAAGTTTGGGAAGAGACAGGCAAGTTTTTATAAAATCAAAAGCTTTTTTAAAAATCTCCCCTTCCCATTCAGAAAAGACACACACCATCCCTCAGTTGAAATTAACAGTCATGGAAGGCTCTGGCATATACCATCAGAATAAACATTTATTGTTGTTTTGTTCCCTTAATATCCTTATGTACCTAAGGAAAGTTACTTTCCTATATGCATATTTAACAAACAGTGCAAATGTAAATTTTGGGAAATTCCATTCAGCCTATAAACTTTTTAGAAAAGAAAATAAACAGTTCTTACCTACTAAATGTCCTGTATACCTTATACATAAGGCAGCTAAAAGGAGATGTAGTTTGCTCACCTGTGATAATGAAGTTTTATAATGAAACTTTTTGGTCACTTTTCAGTTTCCTCAAAGTGTGCATTTTTAAAATAAGTTTCTAAAGGTAAGGGGACAGTCTCCTGAGACATGTCTTACAAGATAGATAGAATTTCTCCTGGTCATAGAGATGTTAGAACACTGGTCTTCTATGAAATTCTATTTTCAAAGTGTGGGATAAAAAGAATGTCTTACCCTAATTTTGAAATATGTGACAGATGAGAATGAAGAAAAAGTTTATAGCAAAACAAATTTTTATGATGTTTCTCCAAAACTGATGAACTCTGAAAAAGCTATAAGGAACCTAGAAAAGGTAAACTGATTTCATCTGAGTTACATGAAGTTCTGTGTGGCTTAGGACAAAATCTCATACAGAAAAGAACCATGACTTATTCTGGGGGGATTTAAGACTATTTTCAGAGAAAATGTCACCACTGTAGGGCAATCAAGTTAAATAGGACTTTCTCACTCCTTGATTAAAATGGTAACTTATTTGGAATCCAATCTTGAAATCATAAAGTGAAATTACCTCAGTGCTTTAAAACCATTATCTTTGATAGTGTTTTTTACCTTATGTTAACAGCCAGTGTGCTTGGAAATGTTTAAAAATGATGAATATTTTGGACACGAACAGCCTATATGATGAATTCACAGATGCAAAGGAGCTGACTAATGAACAGTTAGTCTACCAGTAAAGTCTCTAGATACCAAGTGGAGGGACATATTTGGAGAGATGGAAACTAATTCCTACAAGTCTAAGAACCTATTAGGTGATGCCATTAATAAAATCCTTTGTATTCTATGCTCAAAATTTTTTTAAGGTTTTATTTTTATGTAATCTCTACAACCAGTGTGGGGCTTGAACTCACAACCATGAGATTAAGAGTTGCATGCTCTACCAATTCAGCCAGCCAGGCACCCCTCTGCTCAACATTTTTGTTGAAAAGATATTTTGTTTGAGGTCATCACATTGGATTAACACTAGGAGTCTATGTAATGTCGGCTTTGTAAGAGCAGAACTATAGGGCAAAAAGAATTTTACTTTTGACTCCTTTGAATTTTCTATAGAAGATTAGAAAAAGACATAAAGAAACATGTCATAGCTATTTCTATTAAATATGAATCATATCTGTTTAATTATTGTGCTTTTTGAAGTCTCACATTTATATATCTTAAAACTATGCAATGATATAGCTCCTAAATTAAATATCTAGTAAAAAATTTGTAGTATAAGAGGACAGAAAGACACATTTAGAAAATATTTTTATAGTTTTTCACACTATAGCCCTACTACTAATTAGTATTAAACACTACTAATTGTCACAGTTAAGTAGTAATAATACATATGCATATATTACTTATTAACCATTAGGTATATTTTTGATCTGGTAGTGCTGTATCTCAGTAAGCTCTCTAAAAAGTTGATCACTTTAACTCGTGGCCAAATATTCCATGTTCTTCACAACCTCACCAACTTTAGAGAGAACCACAGATTCTTTCCTGTGTCTCCTTTTATGAACCAATTACACTAAGCTCCTTAGAAATGGACAGAACCAGGCTTGCCTGTGTAAAAATTTCTTAAAAATATCCTTTGACTCTAATGATTAAATCCAGCAGTTTCATTAAAACAAAGTTTGCTGGCAATTATTCAGAAAACCTCCTAAATCTTATACAAAATGGGTAACTTCTCCTAAGATTATTTCCGTTAAATCACACACACACACACACACACGCATATGCACACAATTTTTGAACGTACTTCCTAAAGAGGTTAGGTGATTTGGAAAGGCGTAGCAAAGCTGAAGTTTAGTGAAATGAAATATTGGAATTGCCAGGCTTGAATCACCCAGAAATGTTTATATCTATTGATATACATTAGATCGATAGATATCATATCTCATATACATATATAATGTGTACACACATACACACACACACACAAGGAAATTACACAAGGAATAATATATATATTATTCTCTCTCTCTATATATATCTATATAAATCATATATAGATATATGCCCAAATATTTAATATGTATAATATATTATATATAAGGAAAATTACTCTATGAGAATAATATATATATTATATAATTATTATATTACATATGTATTATTCTCATAGACTAATTTCCTTTGTCATGTAAGCAAAGATAAATTCTCCACAATAAGGAAAGTTTTCAAATAGAAACAAACAAATAGAAACAAATGAAGATTTAAAAGAGAAAATAATTTTGTATAACTAGATCATCAAAGCCATAAAACTAGAAATTGCATCTAGCCCAAAATATCTAGCAAATGTCTGGTAGAATCATTCTAAGAATTTTCACTGATGTCTATTCTGCTTCAGGTACTAAATAAAACAGCATGTAAATATAAACAGACACACACACACACGCACACACATATCTCATTTTTATTTCATTATTCCATTTCCTTTGATTTTCTTAACTAAAGCAATTTCAGGAAAAAGAAAAAGGGGATGGATAGTGGGCTCTCTTTTTTCCATTTTCATGAATAAATTTATTGCATTTTAAACAGAATAGGGGTCTTCCAGATAATAACCGTGGGGACAATTACCTCACATGTCTAGAGAAAATAACTTGAGCTAACATTAAATTTTATAAAATTAATATCATATAAGTTCTATGAATTGGTTATTTAAATCAGCAAACAACCAACCAGAGAAAACCTTTAAATAGTGATGCTGACACTATAAGGATACACACAGTAAACTGGCAATCCTTTGAATTGCAGAGACAGGAAAATGGTTTAGTTCAGCCATATTTTTGTTCAAATGCTTTTAAAATCTTATTTATACAAGTAGGCTTTGCGGGCTACCTTAGAAAGTTATATAAATAACTATTCTGAAAATCTAGCCTAATTCCTCAGGAGTGCAATAGCTCTTTAGGCTTATCAATTTACTAGACACCATGGAATGAAACAGTCTAGGAAAAAAAGAATCACTACATAGCCTTGATGTTAAAACAAAAACAAAAACAAAAAAACCAAAAAACCACACACACTCAAATTTTGTGATCCGGAGCAAGTAAAGTACACTTAGTAAACGTATCAACTAGTTCTTACTAAGAACAGTATGAGCAATTAAGGATATTTTTAGAACATTAAGATGGATAATGCCTGTTTTCTTTTGTTTAGTTGGTTGATAACACTTTCTGAAGCATGGGTAAATTGGGTAAGTAGAGCTATTACATTTAAATTAATGGAAAAAAAAATCATTCCTTCAGTTAGTCAAGGCTAAAAATTACTCTCACTAATGAAGAAGAAATGCAGTCAATAAAAAAGTTATGTATTGATTGTATTTGTGTTGATATATGATTGTACTTAAAATTGAATTGGGTTGTGCTGATATTGCAGGAATTTAATGTCCTTATAACCAACATTTTGAAGGGCTGGAAAATTACATGTAGGTATGATAATATCTTGCATCAAATCTATTATTTGGGCAATTTCATTGTGGGAAAAATCTCTGTCACTTCAAAAAGTAAGACAAAGCTCTAACCTAAAGTCTTCTCCTCTTTAGGGAAAACTTAGCTGTATAGAAGTAGATAAAAATCATTACATTTATTAGAAACAAAATTAAATATTTGGGTCTTAATAGTTAACTACCTCCAGAACCAAGAGCTCAAGGGCTTTAAGCACAGGTAAGCATATTGTGAATTTAAAAAATATATTTTCAGAAAACTTTATAATTCTCAAAATGATTGTAATACATTTTGTTATTCAATCCCTGAAGTAAGTCTGAGATGATGTTAGAAAAAAATTATTAGTCTTATTTTACTGATGTAATAATAAGAACTGGGAAATCTGATGATTTTCCTGAGAACAAGAAGTAATTTTCCGAAGAACTGGAATCAGGACCCTAAGTATCCTGATTTTTAGTTCTTATTGCAACCTCTCTTCAGATTATAAATGGGCAAATAAGTTATGATAATAATATGTGTTGTGGTGTTGTGGATTAAATGAGATACTGTATGTACACATTAAAGACATGACATTCATTCTTACTATTACGGGACAAGCCAGGCCCTTCTGGGAGGTGAAGTTCTCACTTAATCTCCACTCCTTGGAATCTCCATATAAACTTGATTACTTATTCCTTACAAAATATTTCAAACTAGAATTGTAGATGAACCTCCAGCTGCTATTTTTAGCCAAGCTTATTTACTGAAGATGATAATGAACCTAAAAATCCTAAGTGTAAGGATCCAAGCTGTGTATGAGAAGATCGCAGGTTTCTTTTTGCTTGACAATTCCACTACAACCCAGAAATAAAAACAATCAGAGGGTATTATTAATACGCTTCAAAACACAAAATTTACTGAAAAGGGGTACTATAAAACCATAAAAACCCAGCCTTATTTCATGCTACTTTAACCCTGTCACTCTCATTTTGCTTAAATGGTTATGTGCCTTCATCTAGAGCATATTCCTTGACCCTGCAAGGTTAAGACTCATTCCTGTGTGTTTCCACAGCATCCCCTACCACAATGGTAAGACATTTCTCACAAAGTACTGATTTTGCTGACTACCTACCTGTGCTATTAATTAAACCATGAGCTTTATCTATTACAAAGACAACAGTCAACTATTTGAGAAACAAAGGGTAGACTAAACAAATTTCAATTTTAAAAATGAGATGAATAAAACAAAGTTTTCAAATATGTTCTCACAGATTCCTTCTAATTACAAAAAGTTCAATGTCCTGCTCAATATTCCAATAAGGGCCTCTTGATCCAATGGGAAGGATACAGTATCTCCCACATAGATTTCTTGCCAAAAGTGTTTAATTTGAATCTAAGTATGAGAAAACAATCAGAAAGGTTGAAATTGTGGAATATTCTAACACGACAAATGGCCTGGACTATAACAAATGTCATTGTTATGAAAGACAGAAATGAGTACGAAAACTTCCACATTAAAGAAGGCTAAAGAGATGTAGCAACTAAAGGCAATGTGTGGCTCTTGACTCGGTACTGCATGGAAAATAAAAGACTATAAAGGACATTATTTGAATTATTGGAAAATTTGTGTATGGATTCTGTACTAGAGGATAGTACTTAATCAATGTTAAATTTCCTGTGTGTGCTAATAGTAGGGAGAGAATGTCTGTGTTCTTAAAACATGTTTGCTGGAAGATTTAGGAATTAAATATTATAAAGTTAGCAATTTACTTTTTAAATAATATAGCTAAATATATATGCACATATACAGAAAAGTGACAGTCGAATGTGTCAAAAATTCAAATGTAAATTCAGAAAAATGGACATATGAGTGTTTACTGTACTGTTCTTTCAATTTTTTTTTTTTTTTAAGATTCTGCCTATTTATCAGAGAGAGAGAGGGGGAGAGAGCAAGCACAGGCAGACAGAATGGCAGGCAGAGGCAGAGGGAGAAGCAGGCTCCCTGCCGAGCAAGGAGCCCGATGTGGGACTCGATCCCAGGACGCTGGGATCATGACCTGAGCCGAAGGCAGCTGCTTAACCAACTGAGCCACCCAGGCGTCCCTGTTCTTTCAATTTTTTAATAAAAGTTCTGTAAAAAGAGTAGAGGAAATAAGTGCTAAAAGAATTTTTAATGGCTATTTTTTCTTCAGATCCATAATTTCAGCTGTTCTCTCTCTATAAATAGCTAATTTTGGATATATCTTCCCCTTTCACAAACTTAAGAGTTCTGACGAGAAATAGCTGCCAATTCCTCTCAAATGCATATGCAAAAAGTGTCCTCCTGGCTATCCCTAGGTAAGCTATCTTTCCTCTCTTCTTCCCTGTCGTGTACAGAGATAGAGAGAGATAGAACTTTCTCTTTCTTCTTCTATAGTAATTTCCCCGTATTACAGCAACTTGATCAGAAGTCAAACGAAAAACACTGTAGGCAATTGGCGATTCAGTATAGATTAGGGGGAAGTGATATGGAGTCAGCATTCTTCATTTCTTGTTATTTATTCAAAAGACCTCAAAAGAGGTCATGTGGTGCTCCAAGAGCCACGGTGTTGGGAAGAAAATTCTCCTTTCACACTCACTCATATTTTGAAATGTCTCCTCAGCTTACTGCTCACAAGTAACATGAAATAGGAAATATTCTCTCTGACTTGGGAAATTAAAAGTTGTGTGTTTGCAACCTTTTAATTCAGGGGGAAGGGTGTGGATCAGTGAGGAAAGTAGTGTTATCATTCTTTTATCAACCAAAAGAGGTATGTTGCTTCTTGGTAGCCTGGACAAAAATGTAACCAACTCTAGAAAATCACAACTTGTTATAGGCTTAGATCTAGGTATGTTGGGCTCCAGAATAAATACAGTAACTGATTTCAAAGGATTTAAAAATCAGAGGAACTAAAAGAGACACAGAGATAAGCTATCTTGCAAAATATATATTTCTCAGTATAAAAACGAATTCACACTTAAAGATATATACATATCATTTAAGGTCTAGGCATGGGTGAAATTTCCCTCTTAACAAATATATTTCAAACTGGTAGATGTAAAACACTTAATATGTTACATACGAACATATGCTCAAAGCTCTGCTGTGGTTTTCCACTGTACTTTGAGTAAAACCCACATCCAAAGTCATTCTGATGGCTTACAGTCCTTCTACTCTAGACCCTTCAACTTTTTCCACTAATGCAATTTCTCTCTAATGCTTTCCACTGAAGTTCCTCAGACACATCAGAATCTCCCTGGTTTTAACAAAATCTTACATGTTTGACCATTTTTGGAACCATTTTCTTTTTGTGGAATATTCCATATTTGGAGGGTATTCAATTTGCCAGTTTCTACTATCTTTCCCTAAATAAGTACTTAAAGTACTATACACTAGTTACAGTTTTTAATCTCTAGCTCTCCCTCAATCCCAACACGCTATATATGGTAAAATTAAAAAAAATAATAAGCATAAAAATTTGACAATGGAAGTGTATAACCTTAAGCATCATACACTAAACATATTATTTTTTACTAATAAAATCATTGCTTAAACTCCAAATGACTTTTTGGAATTTAAAGAATAAAAAATATTATTTTTTAAAAATAAGTACTTTCCTTCATAAGCAACTGCAGAATCTTGCAACATGAAACTACTTATTTTCATCCAGCTTAGAAAAAGTTTAGCTATAAAATATTTGACACGCCGAATCTATGGTATGACATTAAAATTTTCTAAATTGTCACTGTGATGAATCAATACTAAATAAAGAAATAAACGCAATGATTTCAAACAGCAAAATCAATGTTTATACCTGGACTGGAGTGAATTTGGGGTGGGGACAATAAGATAAATTAAATTAAAAAAAAAAACAAAACACAGAAAGAGAAAGATGCAAGCATCAAACTAAGGAAGTGAAGCCTTTTAAAAATAATAAAGGGGCACCTGGGTGAGTCAGTCAGAAAGGATAAGCCCGCAGCCTTCCCCTGCTCGGTGCTCTCTCAAATAAACAAATAAATCTTTAAAAAAGGGGGGGGGGCACCTGGGTGGCTCAGTGGGTTAAAGCCTCTGCCTTCAGCTCAGGTCATGATCCCAGGGTCCTGGGATAAAGCCCCGCATCTGGCTCTCTGCTCAGCAGGGAGCCTACTTCCCTTCCTCTCTCTGCCTGCCTCTCTGCCTGCTTATGATCTGTCTGCCAAAAAATAAATAACAATCTTTAAAGAAAAAAAAGAAAATCAATGTCAAGTTGAACTAATAGGAGAAAGTTATTATTATTTTTTAATTATCTCTCAAAGAATTACAATTTGAGTAGAGGAAAGAGATAGAAACTGTCAACTCTTTTCTAAAGCATTTGTTATAATGCTTTACAAAATCACAGTAGAAATCTTAATCAGTTGGTTTGAAACTTACACTCCTGTAAACTAAAATACTCCTCCCACAAAGGATGTTCACAAAAACAATCACTAGTAAGAGAAGAGATAGACGATTGAATTTGATGTATTTAATATTCTGCTGAACAACAGACAAATCAACCTGTAGCTGATTCACAATAATGGAAAGGTTTTAAAATACCATAGATACTATATCAGTTTAGTATAAATTACCTAAATTTCTATAATGATTACTTTTAAAACATATGTTTTATTTGTTTATTTGTGAGAAAGAGAGTGCAGGGTCCTGAGCAGGGGGAGGGGCAGAGGGAGATGGGGAGAGAGAGAAATCCCAAGCAGACTCCCTGCTCGGTGTGGAGGCCAAGGTGGCGCTCAATCTCAGGACTCTAGATCATGACCTGAGTGGAAATCAAGAGTCCGATGCTTAATGGACCGAGCTACCCAGGCTCAGAATGATTACTTTTGTAATCATTCTGATTACAAAAATGAATGATTTTTGTGTCTAAAAAATCATTCATTTGGAATGATTACTTTTGTGTCTAAAAGAGAAGACAATCAGATGTTTCCTTAGACAACATAAGTACAGCAAAGTCAGAAATAGTTAACCAGCAAAATTGCCACTTTAGCTAGAAGCATCCCCTTTCTTCTTTAACCTCCCTAAAAGGATCTAGTTATTGTTAAAAAGTAAACCATAGGCCCAAAATGGCATTACTCAGGCCAAGTCACCAAAGGTATCAAGCCCCTATATTGGGCTTCATACCTAACCTACTTGCAGTTTCAACCTCCCTTAGAAATGTAAGTCTTACCTAACCAGTCAGGAATTTTCTGATTAACACCAATGAGGTCATCTGTCACATGGGTCCTCTCCATTCCCCCAAAGATGAGGTAATTCCATCTAACAAGACCCCCTATATTTCCCACAAGGGAAAATGACCTTGACTGAAACCATCCTTTCCTTAATTTTGCTAATACATTACTTCCTCGCCCTACCCTCTGCTATAAAAACCTTCCATATTATACAAATCGGTGGGGTTCCCCTCTACTTGTTAGATGGGACACTGCTTGATTCATGAATCCCTCAATAAAGCTAATTAGATCTTCAAACTTAGTTGAATTTTTCTTCTTTAAAATTATGAGATCTCTCTTACCATCCCATTCAAAAATCAGTCTTCACCCTTCTCTCCCTTGGTAAATCACGAATTCCCCAAGGTCAGGAAACGGTCTTGCCTTATTTATTCCTCACAGTATGCTGTGGGGGTGGGGTAATCTGAAATTTTAAATAAAGTGGACAGGGTGAGCCTCTTTGAGAAGGTGACGGTGAAGCCGAGACTTCAAGAGGATGAGGACGTTGGCTGCGGTGGCTGTTTGGGAGGGGTGTGGGGGGCACTCTCCGCTCTAATACCTGATGTGTTTGTGGAAAGGCAAAGTGGCCTGTCACGGCTGAAGCCAAGTGTGCTAGAGGAAGAGTCCTAGGGAAGGATGTCGAAAGATGTGAAGAGGCCAAGATCTGGCCCCTTTCTTGTTTCTTATTGAGGCAAGGAGTCAGTTCAGACTGGATCAAAAGTCTGAAGTACCTGATTGGCATTTTAAAGGGATTACAGAGCGACTTTTTGAGAAGGAATCAGACTGGTGAGAAGGTCTGACTCACAGTGGAAGAGCAGCCCTCTGGCAACTCTACTGAGTATAAATTTAGGAGGGACATGGAGAGAAGCAGAGAGACCTACTAAAGGGCTGTCGCTAGAAAGTGAAGGCTAGATACCAGGGCCGGAAGCTAGATGGTAGTGGCGAAGGTGGTGAGCACTTGTCCGGTCCTTGATCTTGCAGTATACGCTGGGGGTACCCCTGGGGCTGGGTGTGCAGTGTGAGCAAAAAGAAACAAATAAAAAATGGTGCGGGGGCTTGGGGCCTGCTGGAAGGGCAGAGCGGCCCTTCAGTGAGAAGTCTCAGGCGTATCAGAAGTGTAGTTCTGGAATTGAGGCCCTTATTAGAAGTCTAAGAGGATAGGACCAGTCAGCAGTTGACTCTGTGATTCTGGAGTTTAAAAATGGAGACGGGGGGTGCACCTGGGTGGCTCAGTGGGTTAAAGCCTCTGCCTTCGGCTCGGGTCATGGTCGCAGGGTCTTGGGATCGAGCCCCACATCGGGCTCTCTGCTCAGTGGGAAGCCTGCTTCCTCCTCTCTCTGCCTGCCTCTCTGCCTACTTGTGATCTCTGTCTGTCAAATAAAAAAAGAAAAAAAAAAAAAATTAAAAAAAAATGGAGACAGAAAATCTGGGAATCATGAGATGCTAAGAGCCACATGGCTGGCTACAGGAGCTCACATAGGGGCAAAGAACAGATAATGCCTATCGTAGATCTAATTACACGTGGGTCCAGAGCAACAATGAGCGGTCACGGCGATGAGAAGGAAGAGGAAGCTAAGAGGGATCAGGGGGCCCAGGAAGGAGAGAAACAGGAGGGAGGGGTGCACCCCAGGCAAAGCGAAGAAAGTGTTGCAAGAATGCGGTCAGTGCCAGTTCTGCACACGTTGCCTTCCTAAGTACATTCTGCCTGCCCTTCTTCAGAATGGGACATTCTTTTGACAAGCCCTTTCTGACCAACCCTGCCTTCTTGGATGATCCTCCCCTGTACTGCAGACTCACAGGGGAGGTCTCCATGTCAACACGCAAAAAATGCTGACGAAAGAATGAAGGAAGTGCTCAATGAACGGCAGAGAAGCGCAGATGACCGGTGAGGACGGCGCGTACAGGGCACAGGCGGCGCCTGCAATGAAGACCGACGCGTCAGGGTGCCACAGCTTAACGGCGACAGCCGTGAGGTTACTCGGCTCACTCCTCGCCCTCTCCTCCCAGGCTCATCAAGCCCCACTATCCCCTCTAATCTCGTTTCCTTCATACATCTTCCTGCGGAGTTAGAAAGCGACAACTGGACGCCTGGGTGGCTCAGTGGGTTAAGCCGCTGCCTTCGGCTCGGGTCATGATCTCAGGGTCCTGGGATCGAGTCCCGCGTCGGGCTCTCTGCTCGGCCAGGAGCCTGCTTCCCTCTCTCTCTGCCTGCCTCTCCGACTACTTGTGATTTCTCTCTGTCAAATAAATAAATAAAATCTTAAAAAAAAAAAAAAAAAAGAAAGCGACAACTAGCAAACAATGAATATCTATTCCAACGGGTGGCTGGATTTCTCATCGTGCACAAACAGACTGGTGTTCTGTTTGAGCGATTAGTCTCATGCAAGTTTGGTTAGTGTGTTTCTCTCTGGACCGGTGGCGGTATTCAATCTGTTTGTTTTCTGTTTCTCAAGTGCCAAAACCAAGCTGTGAGATCCAAATGCGGCTGACTGGCACCCGCGGCCGTCTACGGTACAGAAAACCGGGACATCCATGCTGTGTGACTGACCGCTACGTGGAAATACTGATTTGCATTTATTTTGTCTCTTGTCGACATGTGATAATGGTCAGAGCCAGAATTCTTGTATAATGGATCGAGGAGAGGGTGCTAAAAATGATATTTTGTTGTTTCAAATATGGCCCATTTTTCTGACTTTGAATTTATTCCCTAAATGGAAAAATAGAATCCTAGAAGCCTCACTAACATGTTCCAGGTTGAAACCGAACATTTGTTAGTATGGCTAGTCTTGCTAAACTACATCAATTTGTAATGCTTTGACAAAATAAGGTATGTAGTCCTTCAAAGACCAAAACGTAAACTATGCTGACACAGCTAAGGTAATTTACGTGTAAGGTGCTAACAGGGTTTGGATTGGGTCTTCCTCTGGGATACCCATACCATATCCAAATTCATGTGTCAAGGAAAATTTTGGATGAAATTATTTGGAAAAATGACACCGAGTAGATAAAACCTGTGCCACAGTTTTCACTTTTGGAAAACATGTTGGAGAGTAATCCTTCCTCTCTTTTTATTGACATCAGGGAGATGAGAACAGAATTTGCAAGTGTATCATTTCTTGTTACTAATCCATCAGTCTCTATAAACAAGCTAATAAGCTCTTTGCATTTTTTATACCTTTTGTATTGTTATGTCCTAAATATAACTGAAATCTAAATCCCCTTCATGCCCTCCCCTACCCATGGCAGCCAGAGTCATGCCCGAGGACACTGATGCAGCCACATGAGCTGTGTGTCTGACTTTGGAAACCCTATCACCTGGATTTTTCCCTAGAATGGGTTTTCTTGAATGGAGAAAACCCATTACATTATATTAGCGTTTCCTACACCCTTTGCATTACAGGCATTGCTAATCGTGCTCATTAATAGCTGCTTTTCCAAGAGTCAGTTTGGCAGTATTTGATGTCAGACCTGGTTCTTAACCCCACTGCATTGGTCTTTTGTCCTGGTGTCCTATACTTTGATTTGTTCACATGGTCTCCTTTGGTCATATGAACTAAAAACAGTGGAGACTAAGGGAAATTGTTATAAGTACACTTTTATTTTATAAGTGAACTGCAATTTTATAAACTATGTTGACAATAGAACAAAAACAAAAACAAAAAACAAAAAACAAATAAAAAAAACTTTATTTGAATCACCCAGGAAGAAGATACGGGTTGAACTCCAGAGAATTTTTTAACAAAATTAATAAGAAAGTGGAAAGCCTTTGAAATAAGACTGGCCTGTGGGTTTAGGACTTCTTACAGTGATATCCTGACCGTATGCTTAGATATCTTTACTTTATGGCATACATCTTACCTTAACTTCCACGTGTGCCATCAGTACTGCAAAATTGGTTAGGTGATTACAAGAGCAGGTAGTATGTGTCTTATTTGTTGTCAGAAGCCGGCAGCCTTGTGTTGACCAATAACCTGTCATTGTGCGCTTGGAATAGCTCCAAAATGAACAGTTAGGGTTGAAATTCTCCTCGGACTGCTACAGAGGGGAAAAAAAAATCAAGAAAGCCAATAACTACTTTATGATCACATACATTAGATAAGCATTTTCTTTACATCTAACACACCTTATACTCTGTTCCAACTTTTGTGGAGATGTACACCACTGTTTTTCAGATTAAATAGGCTTCAGTAAGCCTAGGCAAATTTGAACATATATTGTTGTTTATTTTCCCTAATTAGAGGTGAGTTTGCCTTTTAAAAAATTAATATTATTGGAATACTAGTATCAATGTCTCAGAATGACTTTAACTAATTTCAAAGTAACATACACCATAAAGAATTTTATTACTCTAAACAATTTCTGAAAAGATGGTCTTTAGAAATCTTTGTTCACTTTATAATACAATCTTTGTACATACCTAAAAATACATTCAAGCACAAAGACATAATTACTTGTGACATCATATGTGAAGCCATGTCCAATTCCACTAAATATGCTGTTAATTCTTTTTAATTATGGAGACACATTTAGAAATCCATCTACAAATATTTTTATCAGAAGCATTTATATATTCAAGAGTTCTTCCCCTCCCTCATCTTAGAAAAGAAAAACCACCACTATCATTTCATAGATAATGAATTGCTACCTGTCAAATAATAGGAAAAATCAAAGGAAAATTAGTTCATGTTCACGCTGTAACAGATACAGACAATGTGGACAACTAAACTTATCATGGCATTTTCTTACCTTAATATGTTTAACAGTGAACACCACAGGATCAGCTAAATAAACCTTATTGCTGAACTCTTTGTTTATTGCTGCTGTAATAACAGGGGAATTGACAATAACAGAATGATTGGTGGACATCGCCTCTGTTCCCAGCTTCACGCTGGCATTCTCCGTGGACAAATAAGGGCCCAAGTTGTTGTAGAGGACAAAGGCCACTCTGATCTCTCCTGAAAAAGATGTAAATGTGAATTATAAGTTGGGAAGGAACTCTGATTACTTTGTACATTCCACCAAATTTAGATACTTCTAATTAAATTATAATCAAATCCATACAGTATACATTCACAACAAAATTAAGCATTCATTTTAACCAAAGTGCCAAGATATTCATGAGAAAAGGAATGTCATATGATGCTGAAAAACAATCTATCAGTATTTTAAAAAGTGAATGAATCGCTCTGTACTCAAAACTTAAAGACTTAGGGGTGCCTGGGTGGCTCAGTGGGTTAGAGCCTGTCTTCAGCTCAGGTCATGGTCCCAGGGTCCTGGGATCCAGCGCTGCATCGGGCTCTCTGCTCAGCAGGGAGCCTGCTCCCCGCCCCCACCGTCAGCCTCTCTGGCTACTTATAATCTCTGTCTGTCAAATAAATAAAATCTTAAAAACAAACAAACAAATAAACTTAAAGACTTAAAGACAGATCATAGACCTAAACATAAAAACCAGAACCATAAAACTTATAGAACAAAATAGAGGATCTTTGTGATCTTGGCGTAGGCAATGATGACTTGAATAGGATCCAAAAGACATTAACCATAAAGGAAAGAAAGAAAGGTAAACTACACTTTACCAAAATTTAAAATGTGTCTATCAAAATATTATATCAACAATATTATTTATTATTAATAACATATCATACTTTATATAATATATTATGTATATTATATATTATGATAGAAAATATAATATACATATTATACTAACAATAATATATATTAGACTCCTGACTATATATAGGGTTTCTCCTAACCAACAAAAAAATGAATAAATAAGACATGAAAATGGCAAAAGACATAAACACATACTTCAGAAAAAAAGATACATGAAAGGCTAGTAGAAACATGAAAAATTATCACCATCATTAGTATTTCTGGAAATAAAAATGAAAAAACATACCAAGATACCATCTCATAACCACGAGGATTTCTAAAATCAAAATGACTGGTCACACCAACATTATAAAATGAGGAACAGCTACAGCTCCTGCACACTACAGGTGGAAATGAGAAGTAGTTCAGCTATTTGGAGAAATGGTGATTTTTTTTCTGTGAAGTTGTACATATCTACCTTTCCTAGATAAGCGAAAATATAAATCTATAAAGAAAAAAAAACTTGTATAAGATGAATAGCAACCTTATAATATCTGCCAAAGGGAAACAAGTAAAAATCTATCAACAGACAAATGAATTACGGCATACGAATATAATGGAATAGACTGTGCCTCAACGAAGAACAACCGATAGAACAAAGAAGAAACTACCATTAGAGCATGATGACAGAATCCCCAAAATACTGTGTTTGGTTAAAGAACACAGACAGAAAAGAGCACATACTATATGATTTCACTTGTGTGAAGTCTAAGAACAGGTAAAATTTGTCTATAGAGATCGTAATGAGAGTAGTTGCATCAGATGGGGAGAGGTGGTAAGAAGACTGGAAACGGGTAACAATTTCCGAGTAATAGAAGAGATTTTTATCTTATTTTAGGTAATATTACATTGGAATGTGCAACTGTCAGATACATCAGGCTACATTCTTAAGGGATATGCATTTTATTTTATGTGAATTTTATTTCAATTGCAGTGAAAACAACCATAACAAGGACTCAAAATCCTTATCTGTTATCGAACACAATTACCATATTCTTCAAAAGTCACTTTCTCCACATATCCTTCCACCTTATTTTTTTCTCTTATGACTATTTCCCACCTGCATTCCTCTGTAAAATTAACCTTCTTTTAACATGGGGAGGAAGGGCAGAGGGAGAGGGAGAAGCAGGCTCCCTGCTGAGCAGGGAGTCCAATGCGGGGCTCCATCCCTGGTCCTGGGATTATGACCGGAGCTGAAGGCAGATGCTTACGTGACTGAGCCACGCAGGTGACATGTTTTTGATCATATCATTTTCTTTCTTAAAATACATCAAGCCCAGGGTGCCTGGGTGGCTCAGTAGGTTAAAGCTTCTGCCTTCCGCTCAGGTCATGATCCCAGGGTCCTGGGATCAAGCCCCACATCGGGCTCTCTGCTCAGCAGGGAGCCCGCTTCCTCCTCTCTCTCTCTGCCTGCCTCTCTGCCTACTTGTGATCTCTGTCTGTCAAGTAAATAAATGAAATCTTTAAAAAAGTAAAATAAAAAAAATAAAATACATCAAGCCCTATGTCTTACTTCCAGTATGAGTTCATAGAGGCTCTGTCCTGATAGCTGCTGTCCAGATAGGCACTGTCCTGACTATCACAGAAGTCTCAATCCTTATCCCTGAATCTTAGGAGTCAAGTGGAAATAAGAACAAGGAAATTTTAATAGATTTCTTTTGAGGAGGGGAGGGGGCTGTCCAACATCGAAACTGTGCTCCCCTGTTTGGAAAATTCCCAATTATTGGGGATTTATAGACACAAAATGGATGCACACTGGCTTTCCCAGCCCGTTTTGCAAAGAGGTTGCTCTGGACACCAGACCCCAATGCCTCCCATCATCTGCACTCGTCTCTGACTTCAGAGGAGGAGCTGGTGACACGAGGAAGCGGGCGGTGATGCAGCAGCACCTGCTTTCACTTACGCCTCACTCGTGGCAGCCGTGACATCGCCAGCAATGATGCCATGTGATGCTATGGGCTGCTGTCAGCCTCTAAGCTCTTGCTGGTTTTCTGGGCCCAGTTCTCCAGCCTGCTCATTGATCCTATGAGATACCCATATCCTTTCAGTAATTTAGCAACGAGATTATAAGAGCTACATAAAGGAAAGGGCCATTTTAAAATTTCCAATCCACATGTGTTAACATGTACTCAGGAAAGAGCAGTAATTCACTAAATATTTCTTGTCTGTTATAACACAGCATTTAAGTTTAGTGCTTTTCTCTAGATTTAATATGAAAATACTAAGTTTTGGAAGGTTACACTTCAGAAGAACATCTCCCCCCCCCCCCCTTTTGACAGTAACAACTTTTATTTTAACTGGTTGATAGCCAGTTGATAATTCCTACCAATTTCTACCTATAGGACAGTGTCATGTTGATATCCCCACCTTGTTTTGTCAATGCATTTAGTCATGTATAATTGTTACAGATTCTGCACTCCAAAATTAATGTTTAAATGTGACCTAACACACACACACACTACTTTAGAAAATAAAATAAATGAGTATAAAACAAAATATGACTAATATAACCATATTTTGATTGCCAATAGCTTTATATCTACAAGTTCATACACTTATTTGAGAAATTCTTAGAGAGTGTGTCCATGTGCCAGGCACAAGTGTTACATATAACAGATGACAAGTAAGAAGAGATCCCTGTTCTCATGAGCTTACCACTTAGAAAGAAAGTCGGATAATAAGCAGGCAACTTAAAAATAATAATAATAATAATATTTCATATGATGTTAAGTGAATAATCACCACGAGGAAGCATTAATATAAAATGGCTAATGGGAAAAAAGCAATTAGAAAAGAATGGTGTACCTTCAGGGAGACAGAGAAAAACTTCCCTTCTTAAAGAGGTAACATTTATGCTGAACAGTAAATGATAGAGAAGCTTCTACGTAAAGAAATGTAAAAATTACATCCCAGGAAGAAAACAAAATGCAGAAATCTGACACAGAAACACTCTTGGTGTATTCAAGACTAGATCAGAGAGAATCCTTGTGCACTGTTGGTAGGAATGTAAACTGGTACACCCTGTGGAAAACACTGTGGAGGTGCCCCCAAAAATTAAAGATAAAACTACCACATGATCCAGTAATTCCACTTCTGGGTTTTTATCTGAAGGAAACACACTAACTCAGAAAGATCTCTGTACCCCATGTTCATGGTAGCATTATTCAGAAGAGTTAAGGTATGTAAACAACCTTAGTGTCCACTGATAAGTGAATGGATGAAAACAATGGAATATTACTCAGCCATTAACAAAGAATGATATCTTATTATTTATGATAACATAAATGAACTTTGAGGGCATTATGCTAAGTGAAATATGTCAAATAAAGAAAGATAAGTATTGTATATTCTCACTTATATATGGAATCCTAAAAAAATAAATAAATAAACTAAATTCATAGATACAGAGAACAAACTGGTGGCTGCCACTGGCAGGGGGTGGTGGATAGGCAAAATGGGTGAAAAAGGTCAGTAAGTGCAATCTTCCAGTTATAAATAAATGTCATGGGGATGTAATATATGGCATAGTGACTATAAGTTAATAATACTGTATTATGTATTTGAAAGTTGTTGAGGAGTTCAATTTTAAAAGGTCTCATCACAAGAAAAAAATAAAACTATGTGGTGATAAGTGTGAACTAGACTTACTGTGGTGATGATTTTACAATATATACAAATATCGAATCATTATATTGTATTCCTGAAACTAATATAAAGTCCCATGTCACTTCTAGCTCAATAAAAAAGAAAAAGGATCAAGACTAGACTGTCTGAGTCACAGAGAGCAGGTTAAAGACAGACAGGAAGTCGGGCAGATGAGGCAGGAAAGAAGTGGACAAGCACTTGGTAGCCTAGTGAAATCTTCTGATTTTGTTCTGAATGCAACCGGAAGCAAACTGGTCAGATTTACATTTCCAGAAGATCCTTGTCAACAGGATATTCTGTCGGGAGGCAGGAAGAGTGGAGAGAGGGAAGCCAGCTGGAAAGCTAATGCAGAAATCTGATTTTGCTTTGTAGAAAATCTTATTATAGACTCAAAATTCATATAGTCAAATTAGCAATATAATGACTTAGGAGGTCACTTATACGATTTCCAACCTTAAAAGAATTCTGTTCTGTTGACAACAGCCACAGTTTGTTTTGTCTTGGTATTATTCAACAGGCTTTTCTTTCTTTAAAACTATGCACCCTGCACCATGAGTTGGTTGCTACAGCCTGAGGTCATCTTCCCATCATCTAACAGGTCAAAGGTCTCATTTAGTTGGCAAAAAGTATGTTTTTAAAAATTTAATACTAGGGACACCTGGGTGGCTCAGTCGGTTAAGTGTTTGCCTTTAGTTCAGGTCGTGATCCCAGGGTCCTGGGATGGAGTCCCACATCGGGCTCCTTACTCAATAGAGAACCTGGCTCTCCTTCTGCCTGCTGCCCCCCTGCTTGTGCTCTCTCTCTCTCTCTCTCTCTGACAAATAAATAAATAAAATCTTTAAAGAAAATTAATACAGTAACAACTTGAGACATATTTTCTCTATGATTTTATTTAATTCTCATTATATTCAGTGAATTTAATCTGGTATCAAACTGACCTATATTGACCAGTACCTTTCCCCCAACTCACCTTCTCACATTTTAAATTTTCTGTATGCTTTTCAAAAGAAACTATAGAAACACTTTCAAAACTAGTGAATAAGGAAAACAATACAACTTTAAAATGAGAAATAAAATTTCCATTAAAAATTTTAGAAACTAAATCTGTCAACTCAGTAAGAGGGACTCCTTTCAAGAAAAAAAGTCAGATATTTGGATGTTGTTGTTCATTAATTCCTCTCAGATTCAAGTTTCTGACATTGTACTGCAACTGAAAATGCACAGAACAATTTCCAAATCTGCGAATTTTGTAGAGCAAATACATTGCAATGTTTTGGGGGCAAGATAGGAAAGAGGAGGAAGAGAAGAGACAGAATAAGTTGAGTGAGAGTAAGAGAGATTTTGGATAGCAGATCTAAACCCCCAAGCCAAGAAACAAAGCACTGATGACGAGTTCCATCTCACAATGCTTAACAAATAAACTCTAACCTACCGTTTCGACCATTTTGTTTTAAAGTGTTTGCGGAGAGCTGGATAGTGCTTCCGTGACCCATGTTTTCCGGAAATTTTAGGTCTTCTAAGTTTCCTTCCGTGCTCAGCCTTGCAACTTCCAACTCTGTTAATGGCAAAGAGTTATCATTGAGAAATACACCAAAGCTAAGATGATTTCCCAAATTACTGAAATATTTCTGAAATCAAAATACTGGAATTAATATTCTACTAATTTATAGTAGTCAAAATGAATAGTAGTTCAATGTTCCATTTCAAAAGTATTTCTTTAGTACTTTATTCTTAAAAATAAAACAAAAACTTTTAAATAGGTAAATAAGAACACAAATATATCAATTATAAAGCCTAAAATTTAAAATCAAGCTTAAATCCTTATGTTTTGTCAACTTTGTCACTATATCTTCAAAGTATTGTTACTATATCTTCAAAATGTTATCTTTCTTTTGTGAATTAAGTAAAAGTCTCTTTATACTCTAGAACTGCACTATTATATCAATATTGATCGATCTTTAAATCTAATAAGTTTGAAACAACTTTATCAAATCTTCTGAAATAAAACTGTCAGCTACATCCTTATGCACAATAAAAATAGATTTATACTCCTTATGAGCCAATAACACAATTACAAAAAAAACACTGTTTTATCACCTTCACTGAAATGAGTGATTTTTTATAATACATAATTCAGAGATATTCTTATCATAACTGACGTGACCCACAGGCACTGTTAGGAGGATAAATTTTAAATAGTACAATGCAGACATCGATACACATGGACATAAAAAACTAATTAGCTAACTAAAGGACCTAACTGTGAGTGATCTCAGGCTAATATATCCAATATTGGGATATCCTAAGAAGGATACCACACATGTTTATGAGGAATGACTTTTAAGCCAATGGCAGGTGATATACTTCTAATTATAGAAAAAAGAAAACCACTTAACTCCACTGAAATAAAAGTCACTCATAATACCTACACTACCACAGAAATTTTTTTTCTTTCTCTCCTCTGCTGTCCAAGGGTCTCCGGTCCTTCTGTGTAACAAAGGCCACTTACGAATATTGTCTGTGTTCTCCCTGACAATGTCAGTCTTCAAAAGGTTATCGGCCAGGACAAAAGCACTTTCCTCCACAGTGTCAAGCAACATGGTCGCTGCCCGTAGCTGATCGCTTGTAGTCAGGTCTCTCCATGCATTTGAGGCTTGTGGCTGGAGAAGGTTGTTAACTGTCTCGACCATCGCCTACAAGAGGATGAACAAAATGACAGAGGTCTCTAGTGAACTCACAGAGCTGTCAGAAATCCAGGTGTACATGTTGCTCAGCAAGCAAGGATCAGCGGTGTGCATGAGTTCAGTATTGTCCTAGCCTCCCCTGTGACTTGCTGCAGCAGAAGCATTCATTATTATGTTCTGTTAAAGCCCTAGCTAAGACTGCAAGGCAAGAGAAAAACCAGCTTTTGTTTTGAAGGACAACAAATAGATCCATGCTTGCTTCTTAGAATCAATAGCAAAGGCTTCAATAAGACTATAATCACATAATTAAATTATTTGGCTGTGGAACTGCTGGCAAGTCATTTAAGCCAACACTTTTATCATATCACCCACAAAAAATCATTTTTTTCCCCTACATATCACCATAAAACTAAATGCTGAATGTAGCAGAGGTTAAAGGGATGACAACAGACAGGACAATACAAGAATTTGTTGCCTATAAGTTGAGGACTCACTGAACAAGCCAACTTTTTTTTCTTAGCCAGCTGGGAAAATGCAAGAATGGGAAAAATATCAAAGCATACATACTCCCAGGGGCTTGGGATATGTTATGTGTGAAGAAAAACTTTCTTCATGCTGTTTAGTATTAGGGAAGGGAATAAACAGCTGGAACTTGCTACCTGTGGCCCTCAGGTGTTTTCCTTTAAAAAAAATCAGCAGTAGGTACACATAGAGATAAAAAGCCACAGTTCTCATTGCTTCCTCCAAAAGAATCATCTCCCTCGTTACAATTTATATATTTCCTGTGGTTAGGTTTATGCTCTAGGTTACAAAGGAAAACAAAACAAAACAAAACAAAAAAACGGTTCTCCCAATAAGGTCTTCTTAAGGTTTTATTCAAACACAGAATTGCAAAATAGAAAAAATATAACACCTGCAGTTTGAAAGTGATCATCCCTGAATCCAATGATTATGAAATATACATCCAATCGAGAAAAAATTTGAATAAACAGCCAACACAGGCAATTTCTAGGCAGCGCATGGGTGTTTTAGAACAAGCCTCGTCTTATTGACACATTGGCAGAAGGATTAGGAGAGATTGAAGAAATACCCATTGCACTGCCGTGTTTTCTTCTGGCTGGTGTTTTCATAGTAACCAACTCACAACTGTTAAAAATTCAGCTTCATAATGAAACACCTTGGCTGCCAATTAACACCAGCTTCAAAAACTAATTTGCCTTTTGATAAGAGTTGTTTTTTCTTGATATTTTTCCCAGCTACTCCAAGTTCTGGCCAAAAATCAACATCATTGGACTTTCATGTAAACTAGTTTTACTTGCAACTTGAGTACTTTGCATCATTTAAAAACTAACAACAAACAAAAAAACACCAAAAAAAAAATTCTCATGAGTTTAATAACTGGGCGTTTTCACATAGTGTGCTTAGTTCTGCCATGTGTTCTGAGTTTAAAGCATGACCTAGAAGCCAGACAAAAGCATTGCCATTCACAACAAAATGATTTGCTTTCCAGGAAGTTCTCTATAGTGATAATGCCAAGAGGATATGCCAAAAAGGAGGTGCCACATAGGAAACAAATGAACAAAAACAAGTTTAGGTATTTTCAGAAGCCAAAGAACATCGACCTCCAGGGTGCAAAGAAGTATTCCTTCTGTGATTAGATGATGCTCTGAATTCATTAGAAATGCTCTGAAAATCCCATACACAACAGAAATTATGCCTGTTCTTTAAGGAGCAGCCATTGTAAGATTACTGAAGAATCTTACACCGAGGAAGTCTTATCTCAGGGAAAATTTTATTGGGGATAATGCAACATTTTTGCTCTGCCCTTTATTGTTTTCAACTTTTTTTTTTTTTAATTTAAGAAATGCAAAAGGAAGAAGAAAGGAAAAAAAAAAAAAAAAACACAAGAAAAATAAACAACTGGGGTTCCTGGGTGGCTCAGTTGGTTAAGCAACTGCCTTGGCCTCAGGTCATGATCCTGGAGTTCCAGGATAGAGTTCCACATCAGGCTTCCTGCTGGGCAGGGAGTCTGTTTCTCTCTCTGACCCTCCCCCTTCTCATGCTCCCTCTTTCTCTCATTTTCTCTCTCTCTCTTTCAAATAAATAAAATCTGAAAAAAAAAAAAAAAGAAAGAAAGAAAAAGAAAAAGAAATAACTATGGTCAACTCTGAGAATGTTCTAAATAGCCACCTGTTTACAATAGACTGCATTAGGTAAAATACCATGCTTGAATTGCCAATCAAAGGCACCCCAATTATCTTAGTTTTGCCTACAAAAATGTATGTAGTACAATATTTTCATAGTTATAAATTTTAAGTACATTTATGACAATTCTTTCTTCCCAAATAAATCAGGATCTTTAAAGAAGTTTTTTATTAAAGCCCAAAAGATTTCAAAGTTTATTATAGAAATGATAGACATAATATTTGGTCCTAAAACCTTAGATAGGTTAGGCACAAATCTAATATTTATTTATTCTTCTTTAAAAAGCACATGTTGTGGGGCACCTGGATGGCTCAGTCGTTGAGCATCTGCCTTCAGCTCAGGTCATAATCCCAGGGTCCAGGGATCAAGCCCTACAACAGGCTCCCTGCCCATTGGGGGAGGCTACTTCTCCCTCCCCCTCTGCCCTGCTCCCCCTACTTGTGTGCTCTCTTTGTGTCAAATAACTAGATAAAATCTTAAAAAAAAGAAAAAAAAAGCATTTGGTGTGACTGCTTAAATATCAACATAAGGAAATTTTAACACATGGAATTCTGTCGTGCGAAAACCAGAATATGGAATTGGGAAACCCATCTGCTGAGCTTGTACCTGGACTGTGCCACTTAACTAGCTGTATGATGTTGTGCAAGTTACTTCACTTGTCTGCAGTTGATACACAAATCAGAGAGGATAGGACAACCATTTTGTACTACATGGCGATACAGATGCATTTATGTGGGCTGGCTCATAACACATGTTCAAGGTGTAACCTTACATGGACTTTCATTGGATATCTAAGTCCAGCTTAGGCGGAAGAGAGAGCTTCACTGACAGAAGCATAGCTTATACCTGATATTTACAAAATATCTGCTCTGAAGTGAGATCCCAAAGGATTAACTTCTAATGTAACCTTCATGAATCAACCTGTTTCACAACTTAACTACTAAAGACTCTATCACCTGAAGCTTTGAGGAAAAGGACAGGATGGGAACACGTGAATTAAATCATTCATAATGTGTATTTCAGAAGTTTGAACAGCACGGTTAAGTCAGTCTAATAGCATTAATGCAGTTTGTTTAAACTTTCCAGTGTTTGTTGACATGCCCCTGTTACCAGTTTAATGAAGGCCAATTACTCACACCCTTCAGTGACAGAAGACCGTGTTTTGTTTGCCTTGTACATTTTTGCATTTGTAAGTTTACCCACAAATGATGACACTGTATCATCATATGTATGATATGTGTGGTTTTGTTTTTGTTTTGTCAAACTAGTTATTTGCATTGCTTTCATTAGTCCAACAACATCTCTTTAAAAACAGGTTGATTTTCATTTTATTTGGTTACAAGGACATTAGCTTAACTATGCTTAGAACCAAAGCTGAACAGGGAATGTACAATGAATTTGATTAAAGTGAGGTGTGGAGACGTCACGTAGTGTCCAACAGCTCTCACTGACTTCTCTTTTTCTGCTATAAATAATTTTCTGATCTAAAATTTACATAATAAAGTTGAAAGAAAATACACTTGACCCAGCATTTATCATAAAGAAAGGACTTGATCCACGAGAACAAAAAAAAAAAAAAAAAAAGAAAAGAAAAAAAAATCATCTAATGGTTTTGATGTGTACAGACTGAACTAATCTAAAATTTTGAAAATAAATTTAATCAACAATGTCCTTGTCAGAAACTAAATGTTAACTCACTTTATTTTCTTTTCCAAATCACTAGAAACTGAATAGGAGATGGCACTGGAAATCTGCATTCTAGTTGGCACTAAATTTCAGTGTGTCTTTGGACATATTTATGTTTTTAAACCAATCAACAAAGTGGGAGCTACATGAGAAAATAAGGTTCATTATGTTTCA